>NW_026936266.1:0-7231 GCF_032062105.1 Saccostrea cuccullata
TTTACATTTAAATTGACAACCTGAATAATGTTTACCAAGTAAAGTGGGAGAATTTTATATGATTTTGTAATAATGTTAAAAAATTGTGCAAAATTTTATATGGAATTATATAGAAGGCAAAATAAAATCTCAAATCTAAGCACCAAGGAAAACTTACGATTTCTTTATATTTCAGGGATTTATTATTTATATCAGTACAAATCAAAATCAGTCAAAAAATATATATATCAACCCGCGCATCCATTTTTTGTTTGTGGTAAGTACCCTTAAGCACAAACTTTTAAAGGTCTTTTTTTACTATTAGTATGAAACATGTACTGATCATGATACTTTTTCCATCATAAAATGGTATAGATTGAAGTAAAACAGCTGATGAATGGACAAACACACAAAGTTTTTATCAGAACTGACAATGGACCTTACCCTGACTAGTTTTTCGGAGTCGCCCCTCCACTTACTGACTATACTGGAGGCTGATATATTGAAGAATGTTGTATTACACTCTGTGGCTATTGCTTTGGCAAGCAGGGTCTTCCCTGTACCTAACATGAACAGATACACATTAAACAGATATTAGGTCGTTATTGAATGCAACAAAAAAATAAACACTGTTCATGTACTTTCAAAATATATTATTACGACATTGGTTAAGAACCCTCTCTACACTGCACACTAAAGAGTTCTGATTTTAAGGTATTTTTCTGCAGTTAGAGTGATCTGCCCTTAGATATAAATTCTAAAAAATAGAAAGAATGGGTGGACTTAACGCCCTATTTTGGATCTTTTTGCGACTCCTCTTACAATCTGTAAATGATGTGAATCCAAAATAAATTATGTGCAATTGAAAGAGCAACATATACTTGGTTATATTAGGTGGAACATTTGTGCAAAAACAATGCTCTGTTGTCATGTATCGAAATTGAAGCAAAGATACTTGAGTGTCGTCTTCCGGAATTCGACATGTACCCGGAGTGGTTTTTATGTCACACAATCAATATTTATAGGAGGCGGGGCTATCGATTGGCGTCATTGTTGACATCTCTCTCTCTCTATCCCTCTCTCTTTCCAAAAATTCGAATACGTGTTTAGCATTTTACAGCGATGTCAATATGAAATTATTTTAAAAATGTGATGACACGCAAAATTAAAACAATATTTAATTTGCTAAACTCTGAAAACGGCAACAAAACACGCTCAAAGACATGATTTAGATCGAGGTCAGGTTGAAGAATACAATGTAACTGTTTTCACGAGTATACTCGCAGGTGGACATCACGTGACGAATTGTAATATTTAACAGGTCAATCGAAGACATTTCAATGGAAGCGAGAAGTTTGTTTTGAACATGTTTTTTGTTAAATTAAGTATGAGCACACTTTTGTCGGCTCTTCTCCTTTTAATATAACATTATTTTGTTCAATATACAACTACAGTTTTCTCAAGAACAGTCGACAAACATGTGCTGACTATGTATTCAGACGATGAAAAACGCGTGACCCTGATTATCTATTGATATTCAAGAAATCTTCAGGCACCATGCTTTCGATATTTATTTAGTTTACCTCGAAAAGAGTGTTTTAAATTCACATCCGTACCATGAATACACAGTTAAGATATCGGGGGTTTATATGATGGAAAAAAATAAACATTTTATGAAACTTAAATTTACGGCATTTTTTCTGGCCAGTTAAGTCCACCCATTCTTTACAATATATTACTCAATTTGTAATTAATTCAAGTATCCTTAACATTTTCAAAGGCCAAGATAAATTAACTGAAAGTGTTATTTACATGTATTTTCTCTACTGAAGTAATTAAAAGTGATATCTATTCACTGATACTGTGTTGTCTTTGAACATTTTTCCCGGGGGTAAATGCCAAGCACCATATAGTGAAAATTAAATAAATGAGCTGAATATTAACTCCTTTATACAATATATTTTTCTCAATGTCCAAAAAACAATTTGAACTTGTGTAGAGAGGGTCCTTAATTCTTCATTTTGACACACACACATTCTGAGGCACCCCTTTCTGCAAACTGACAGTCCAGACTCAAAATAAATACTTAAATTTCCTTCCAGGTTAGGATACATCATTGAGCCATAAGCAAATTCTGTGTCAAGTATGACCTGACAAAATTACAAGATATGACCAGGACAGAAATTGTATCTTTTTCTTAGTGAACCTTTATTTTCAAAAATCAGTAAATGACCTTGCATCACCCTTTGGTCATAATCTGAATGTTAAGTATAAACTGTAAATTTTTCCCAATAAAAATTAAGAAATGGACATAATTTGAAAACTCCTGCAAGTGTTCTTTGAATTGGTAAAAAGACATACCCTCAGATCATATGCAATAGCATCACACATAAGCAATCTTTCATTCTGATATGACCTTCCAATGTTTGTCAGTGACACTGAACTTGACCTGGGTCAAGGTCAGGACAAATTATTAAGACTTAAGGGGAGACAGGACACATGTCACATGACTAAAGAGACATATCATGTCATAATCGGTGATGGTATACATGTTAAACGTTGTTAAAATCAACAGTTCTTGTGAAATTTTATTCTTAATTCTAAAATTGTTTTTTTAAACATTCAATTTCAGAAATTATTATTAATAAAATTTTTAAAGATCTTGCCATCGTTTAGATATTGTGAAGTTGCCCAATCCAAACATTTGTTTCTCTTTACCCTGCAGTCTGACGTCAGTGACGTCTTAGACGTAGTGTTTGAATTTTCAGTGCAGCGAGATCAATAACACACCTAGCTGCAATAATGTAGCCCTCTCCGATTTTTTTTAATCTGATGTAAAAAAAAAAAAAAAAAAAAGGAGAGGGCTACATTATTGCAGCTATAACACACCCGTCATGATCACTTTTATTTCATAATAAACAGGTCACAGTAAATGTATCGTGATAAATTTCTGAAGCAGATTTTTTAAAATTAATATTTTTTCTTGTTTAGTAGCAGGGATTCTCTCTATTTAGATAATTTTGAATGTTTATATTTTCGTGTGACGTCACAATTGATTTCCCGCACTCGGAAAATACAAACGTAAAGCGTTTTTATCATGCTTACGTCTAATTCAATGATGTCCTGTGCGATATTGAGGTAAGCTTCACCCTGTGATATTTATGCAGTAAATAATTATGATTAAGGACTGACATTCAATCGTAAATTTAGAAATATTTATTGGCAGATTTTTTTCCAAATGAGGTTTTTGTCGTTGAAGCTGCCTTGAAAAATGCAGAAATTATCCACCCAAATACGATATAAAATTAAAACAATTGCTTTCAGATAATTTAAACACTATGAATATTATGAAATATTGAGTATATAGTGTTATCTATCATATTTATCGTTTGTGCGTAAAAATTCACATTATGGACTTCGTTATGGGCCCGTAAACATGAAGTATCTAAACTCCATGCAAATTCTAAACAGGGCGGTATTTATGGGGCGATATCTTTTAAATAAGTCAAGAAATCCCATGACAGGACCATTTTAAAATGTTAAGTACATATTCAATTAGTAATATAAAAAATACGAAAAAAAATCATTGACAGGAATTTTTTCAGCTAAAGGTCCTGTTCCTCCTTAAGCAATCTAAAGTATGTCCTTCCAAGGTTCTTCTGTTACCGAGTTATGGGCAAGATTAAATAGATGGATAAGGAATTCCTATTTATACTCTCAAATTTCCATTTGTAGGGATAATAATATTAAATGTCATACAAATGAAGCTCATCTTTTTTTTAAGGAGAGCATATAAAAAATACCTACCAGGAGGACCATATAACAGCAGCCCCTTCCAGGGGGAGAGAATACCTTTAAACAGCTGGGGATACTGAAATAAATAAGAGGATAAAACTACAAGTTGTTCAATTTTCTATCCAGAAAAGGAGATAAAACAGAAATTTATCATAATTCATGTGTGTAAAATGATGTCTCACTTTAATTGGATAAACTACAGCCTCCTTAGCCAATCGTTTAGCTTCTTCTAAACCAATGATATCATCCCACTTTACATTGGGATTTTCTGAATAAATATCCTGCATAATACAAAGGGTTAAATGAATAAATGTTAGAAATGAAACACATAAAAACATATTTTCAAGCTTTTATCTTGGTTGAAACATTCAGGAAAAGTACAAACCATATGAATTGATCTTTCAGTGTATGATTAAGCTGTGACCTACCCTACTTATGACTTGAGCTAATTCCCTCCATTCACTGTTATAACCAACGTAGCCTCCAAGAGGCTTCAAAAGACGATCCTAGAAAATAAAATACTCACAACAAATATTGTAAAGTCACTTCCCACTTCAAATGGTAAATATGTATTAGAAAAACTTGAGGCCAAAGAATACAGTCTCTTTAATGTATTCTATCACTTTGACGATGATAGTGAAATACATCTCATTGCAATCTGTGTAAGTACTGACCTGACCATCTATCCCCTCTTCTGCATTCAGTTTTGTGGCTTCATTAATCATAGACCTGATGTCTATTATCTGTCCTGGCTACAATACAACAATAACTACATCAGAAAACTATACAACTGCATCAGCTCTGCTAAAAGAGTTATTTTCTAAAGTTTCCCCTTCATGGTATACTAAAGAACCTTAACTTGATTTTTACCATTTTTCCTCTATTTTTTCTGTTAAAAAATCATAATTAAAAAAAAATCTTTCATTGTGAGCAGTGAAACATTGAGAATGACACCAAATTTAATGATATGAGAGTGAGAAAGAATCTACCCTGCCCCTCTTTTGTGCTGGATCCTCCACGGGTCTGTTGTCGGGGTTGTTATTGCTGCCCTGGACAGTCAAACCTTGTAGGGCAAGGCCAGGGTCACTCCCATTGGTCACACCATTCATCTGAAAAAGGAAAGCCAACAAAAAATTGTCAGATTGGCTCATTATATGCATTCTGAAAAGGAAATGGCTGTATTTGAAAACAATAAATTTTTGTATGTTCATTACCAGTTTTTCAAAGTCACACTTACTTGCATTTTACAGACTTCATTTCTTTTAATCAAAGAATAAAAATAAAGAAATAACTACTCATTGCTGCCAAATATTGTTGAGCTTGCGATATCAGGATTATTTGTTTTTTTGAAAAAAAAAGGACCAAGCAATAATTTTAAAATCATAATATCTGAATCAAATCAGATATGAATAAAACATATTACACTGGACAAATTATTTTTTCTCAAATACACACAGTTTTAAATGTTTACTATGTACATTTAAGGGAGGACAACAACATTTTCTCAACCTTGAAGCATGCTGTAAATATACATATTACACCAACCAAAAAGCTGGCATGCCATTAGGCAAAATCAATGATTCCTTCTGATTACAGAACACAAAGCTACAAATAAATATAAACACAAAACACAAACTGGCAACCATTATATGGGTCTGCAATAAAATGTGTATGTTGTATACTAGACAAATGAAAAATTAGTTTTTTTCCTTTTATCAGAATATAGAGTACCTTCAAATATTTACAATGAAAGTTTAGTAAAAAGCTTAAGATATTTAAATATACTGTGTGCTTATATCATAAAAAAGAAGTGGAAAAGTTTTAGAATTGCAGCTTTGCCACACTTTAAGAAGCACCCAAGCCATAGAGTGAATTAAGATGTCTGATGTTAAGAAAGATTGTGTCCTTAAGTGAAAATATTCCAATTTCCTTAAGCTCCCTGGAGAAAATGTTTGGTTCTAAACCGAGTTTTTTCAAATCGGTTTCAGTATTAAACAAAAGTAACCCATTCCTGGGTAAAAATCACAAGTAACCCAGCTAAATTTGTATGTCCCATGTTTGGAAAAAGCATTAATTTATCTACCATGCATGCATTTGATTTGTTACTCATGCTACTTTTTTTTGTTTTCATTGGTAACTGGGTGAGAATAAAATCGGTTGACATTAGGCACACATGGCAGACTCATGTGACTGCAGTCACATGACTAAGGAATCAGCTGACTTACTTTCATCATTTCTCTATAAGTCTGAAGAACATAAGTACAATTCTTAACAATAATCTCATGCTTTATAAAAATGTAGGCTTTTAGTTTTGATGCATCTAGTTTAAATAAACTGTTTATTTTTAGACCCTTTTACATTTTAAAGATGAAAATTGATAATACATGTCTGACTCAATCAAAAGAGGGAATGTTAAAATCAACAATCTAAATGTGTATTGTTGATCTTTTTTAGAATTGTTTTGGTTGTATTATTCATTTAGCTCTTTAAAACTCTGGATCTTTAATTTATGAATGCATTGATACAAACAGACTATGAAGTTCTATAAACAAATACATGTACTACATACATATATACCAGTATTAATATATGATTTACAAAATGGTATATTAGCTGTTTATTGTTTCTCTATACAAGAGCAATTGTCACACAAATCAATCTGCTTTATTTACCTTCAAGCTATTTCCCTTAAACTACATAAAAATTCACAATCATAACCCAAGTTAATCATGCATTTTTGTATCTGTAAAATGAAAATATTTTAACTGGTCTATGTTGGCGTTTTTTGTGACTTTTTTCATTAGCGGTGGATTCATGAATTAGAAAAGAGGTGAAAATGTCAGAAAATTTCATTACCTTGATTTCATTATCAGACACAACCACTCGGCACAACTAAAAAAAGTGGAAGAAGGAAGTTGTCATAGCAACTTGACATCTGCACCCTCAGATAGATAATGAAATTTTTGACAAGAAGTAACAATGAAGATGTGCAGGTGAGGCCGACAAGAGAACACACCAAGTAGCTACTGTGTCAAAACTCTTCTTATTTTCATCAAAGTTAGAGTCAAAGGTAGGAATCTATCACTAAATCAAGTATCTCGCATCATGAATGTCAAATCAGTACATGTACTTAGGACGTGCTACAGTGCTTGATTTCTGTCATTTAGTTAAGGAAAATGATAAATGTCTGTTCTGACACAGTAACTGTTTATATTCTAAAAAAAACTTGAAAACACTGTCATGCAGCTTACTGAAGTTAAAACATTTTAATTTATCATATTGATTCTGGTTAAGGGGTGACATATCACTGTAATTGACCTAGGCATGAATTGAGATATAAGGGTACCTGATTCTGTACAATTAAATGAATAATAATCCTTGTGGTATTTAGGAAATGAGTCTCAGGCTTAAAAAGAAGCAAGTATAAATTCAATCATCACGGCACGTCTACAGCAGC
>NW_026936267.1:0-7109 GCF_032062105.1 Saccostrea cuccullata
ATTGAAAGAAATTTTAATGTAATGTAAAATGAAGAAATCGTTTTATAACAAAGAAAAAAGCGAGGCATTTGAACGCATTTCTGGCTTTTAATTGCTTTTTCCATGCAGAACTTTATTTTTCACAAGTTCAGATATATTAGTATTGTAAGAAGAATCCACAAAGGTAAGTTCAAGAATACATTCTTCCTTAAAGTGTAAAAAGGTGATGTATAATTAATCAATTAATTTTTCTTATTATAATTTAAGCCATTTTCATATATTTTTATAAGATATCATATTATTCAATTATTATAAGAACTACCGAATTCCGTGCCAATGTGGATTTTACAATCTTCATTCACTGCCTTGTTCATTCATTTTTACGAGTGAGTGGTCAATCAGAGTAAAAGAGTGAGTAAGTGGTCAAACGGCTTTTCTCTGTCCCTTGTGCATTTGCACAAATGCTAATTATCGAGCACTCCAACCTCAGACGGTGGGGAGAGACGACACTCTCTTACTAACATTATGTATATGTATCTTACTATTAATGTGGCCAAATTGGGTCTAGGATGTACAGTAAGAATAATTGTTTAACTATTTGTTAGTATCCAATTATTATTTAATATCTCCTTAACAAAAAGTATTATAGTAAACTATAATTTACTATAGATTACTATAGTTAACTATAGTTCACTATGGTTTCAAATTTAAGCTTTGGAACTTTGATTTACTATGATGAAAACTTTGGAACTTTGATTTACTATGACGAAAACTTTGGAACTTTGATTTACTTTAGTAAAAACATTGGAACTTTGATTTACTATGGTGAAAACTTTGAAACTTTGATTTACTTTAGTGAAAACTTTGGAACTTTGATCAGGTACTATAAAACCCATGAAATTATTTTTTTCCCCATTTTGAACATTTCATGAAATTTCAAGTTTAAAATTTATAAAAGCTTCAGAGAACTTTTAAAAAACCCAATTCGTCTCCTAAAAGAACAAGAAATAATTTTTAATGTAAGAATTGTCTCTTACGCCGATAAATAAGCAATATTTATTAATATTTATTTGATTTTTATGTTATGCAGATAAAATGTGTCTTATTTATGGAGAAAAAATTGCTCTAACATAAAATGTGCGTTATTTAGAATCAAAATATCTCATTAATTAGCTCCAGTCAACATGTTTTAAACTGTTAAATGTAAATATTGCATAAACATTAATTACTCTGCATATTAACATAAAGATGAACAACAAAACCAACCCCAAATAAACCAAATATCTTTCCCCTTTAAACAGATAAATAATTGCATTATATTTCTTCAGGTCACCCTTTTTCTGTATAACCTTAAATATAATATAAAACTCAGCAGCAGTGTTTGTGTTTTCATTTCTTCTATACTTAGACAAGGCTGTGACATAAGCATACAATAATATGGTTTGAATAATATTTGTCATTTAACAGATCTTGCAAAAAAATGCGCTTAATTATTGGTGACCTTTTTTGCACGTAAAAGTAACATATGTGAGGTATTTCAAATGTAAATAGCCACTTAAACAGGTCGAGGAAATTACATTATATGGATATTGTTGCGATTGCGCACAGAGGTGCTCACAGCAAACAATGGTCCAATCCAATGAATGAGCCGAAAAGGATGATAGCCTACTACATGTTTATTTTTATAAAACACGTGGGTCAGAGAATTTTAGGACGTGTTTTCATGATAATTTCATATATCATGTTGTAGGATATCCTAAGCATGGCTATTTTAAAAATTTCAAAGGTTTTTTGTCAAAAAAAAGAAAGATATTGAGACTTTAGTTTCAGCCAATCAGAGAAAAGCGCACGTGCATGCGCGTGAAGATTTGGCTTTTTTGAATGTCATCTTGTCTATATAACTAATATATCCTTACATTATGAGTTTCAAAGCATTTCATCAGAAATTGAAAAAGTTACGCCTATATCAATTAAATCGGTCATTTTACGTGTTGCACGTGCGCGCTCTTGCAAGCACGTGCGCGCAAAATGACCTTTGTTCGGCAAATCTACATAACATGTCTACTGACCCTAAAAACATTTTACCTTAGTCGGATGTGTAGTTTACAAGATCATTCGCGGACAAAATTTTCCCAGGAAGAAGAAAAATAATAATAATAATAATAATAACTAGATAAAGTTCTTTTGCGAGCAACGAGTAGGTCTTCCGTTGAATTTCTCTATAAGATGAGATGTGATTATGACTGAGATAATCTTTAAAAAAGAGAATGACTTTAAGTTTTCCTTCATTAAATTTAAAATTTCTCATTTTTATCAGGGTATTCTGAACATTTTTTGTTTAATAAGGCAGATAAAATACTCCCCTTTTTTGAGACGTAAAGCATAAAAAATACAGCATTTTGTCCCTTGCAACCCCTAATTACGTAACATATGATCAAAATTGTATCATATATTGATACAAATCGTTATGATGAATAATTTTGCTCCAGTAATGTATAACAAAATATTGATCATTAAAAATTATAAAAAAAGACTTTTAACCCCCCAGCCCCTAATTTGGAAATATTTAGGGGCCACTCCTACAAGTCCTTAATGGGGCCGTTTTTTCAAAAATTCAAAGTCTGCATATTGTTTAGAACATTTTCTGACCTTTTTTTCAATATTGCTTATCAATATTCCCCCTTTTCCCCTATATTAAGCATCAAAAATTTTTTTATATTTGGGCTTCTTGACCCCAATTACGTAATATATGATCCAAAAATTTTAAAAAAAATTGTTGCAATTCGTTAAGATTAATACTTTTGCTTCAGTAATGTATAACAGAATATTGATCATTAGAGAGTTGTAGATAAAAGATTTTTTTGGGCCCCCCTGAGCCCCTAATTTAGAGGTCAGCCCCTTTTTCTTGATATCAAAAGGGAAAAGGTTTTTTTTTCAAAATTTTTTGTTCAACATTTATTCAGAAATTTCTATTCGTTTTTTGGAGATATGCTAAACGGAAATAATTAAGGGGGACCCCCACAAGTCCTTAATGGGGCCGTTTTTCTTTTTTGTATGCATATTGTGTAGAATATTAAAACCCCACCATCTTTTGTTCAATTTGCTTTTCAAAAAATTTCCCCCTTTTTAGATATAAAGCGTCAAAGATTTGAATTTTGCCCCCTTTTGACCCCTAATTACGCAATATGTGATCAAAAATGTACCATAATTATTTTCAAATTGTTAAGATAAACACATTTGCTTCAAAAAAATATATAAAAATATTGTTCTTTAGAGAGTTATAGATAAAAGACTTTTTTTCCCCCTGAAACCCTTAATTTGAGGGGTCAGCCCCTTTTTCTTGATATCAAATGAAAGGTCTTGTCATTTTGAAGATTTTTTGTTCAACACTTATTCAGAGATTTTAAAAAAAATTCAAAGTATGCATATTGTTTAGAACATTATTCTGGTCATCTTTTGTGCAATATTGCTTTTCAAAATATGCCCCATTTTTTTAGCTATAAATCGTCAAAGATCTACATTTTGCCCCCCTTTTGACCCCTAATTACGTAACATATGATCAAAATTAAATGATATATTGTTGCAAATCGTTTAGATAAAAACTTTTGCTTAAAAAAAAATGTATAACAAAATATTGTTCATAAGAGAGTAATAATAAAAAATTTTTTTCCCTCTGAGCCCTTAATTTGAGGGGTCAGCCCCTTTTTCTTGATATCAAATGAAAGGTCTTGTTATTTTGAAGATTTTTTTTAAAACACTTATTCAGAGATTTCTACTCGTTGTGGAGATATGCTAAATTGAAATATCTAGGGGCCACTCGTACGTCCCTTAAGGGGGGGTTTTTCAAAAATTCAAAGTATGCATATTGCTTAGAACATTATTCTGTTAATCTTTTGTTCAATATTGCTTATCAAAAATCCCCCCCTTTTTTGAAAAAGCGTCAAAGATTTGAAAAATTTTGGCCCTTTGTGACCCCCAATTACGCAAATATGCTTAAAAGTTTATAATATATTGTTCCAAATGGTCTAGAATTAGATAAAATTGAAAATTTAGCAGAAAAAATGATAAATTTTTTTGGTCATTGGGGGGTTGAACCCCGGGGCGCCCCCCGGACAATCCAAAGCGCTAACCATTCGGCCATTGGGATCGCCGCTTCGCGTTTTCAAATGCAAATAAATTTAGGTTGGCCCTTTTTTGGGTTTTCAAACAAATTACATTTTGCTTCAGCAAAAGGGGGCTCTATTCAAATCAAATGCAAAAGTATTAGAAAAAAAAGTTGAAAAATTGGGGTTTTTAAAAGCTTCCGGTATCGACCGGAAGTACTGACGACGCAGGAAAAGGCGATTCTGCAAGCTATAAATCATGAACTATCATCTCCAATTAAGCTTCAGTTCATATCTTTTAAAAGTTTTCGCTATAAAACAAGAAAAAAATTTTCATTTTAAAAAACAGAAAATTCCCCATATCTCACGACTGGAAGTGACGTCATAAAGACGCTTAAAAAAACCCATCAAGATCCATTATTAGTTATTACATATGAAAATTTCATATAAATCGGCCGAGCCGTTTCTAAAAATCGCGTGCACAAAATCGGTTGGAATAATAATAATAATAATAATAATAGAGAAAAAAAAACCGAACGAAAACAATAAGGTCTTCCGTTGGAAACGGAAGACCTTAATAATAATAACTTTGTGCTAATTGTAAAGGGGCCCAATGTTCCCCAAATGCTCCCCAACTCCCTTTATGTGCCATATTCCCCGAAAAACCTCATTAAATAAGACAAAATCGTGCATTTTTTTAATTTAACAACGTTTTCTCAGAAGGATACCAATATTCAAATTTTAGCATTGCACTCAAGTGAATGCATGTGCGTTATGACCATATCATCTTGTCTACACTTAGGCCTATCTATATATTTTGATATACTGTATATTAAGGCATTCAATTTAAAAGTAATAAAAATAACTCATTCAAATGTATTTTTAATTTTACTCGTTCCAAATGCACGCACATCCGTGCACGTGCATGATAACCATACCTTCTTGTAGGAGTCTCTTACATCTATCTATGTTCTAAATCCCATCCTGTTTGGTTGAAAAACAAGGGAGTTATAACCATTTCAAGTTTCAGCCAGTCAGATTGCAGCACACGTGCATGCGCGTGATTTCATGAATTTTTTCTATATCATATTGTAGGATATCCGAATTCATGACTATATTTTAAGTTTCAAAGAATTTCGTCAAAAAACAAAGGAGATATAGCCATTTAAAGTTTCAGCCAATCAGATTGCAGCACACGTACATGCGCGTGATTTCATGAATTTTTTCTATATCATATTGTAGGATATCCTAATTCATGACTATATTTTAAGTTTCAAAGAATTTCGTCGAAAAACAAAGGAGATATAGCCATTTAAAGTTTCAGCCAATCAGATTGCAGCACGCGCACATGCGCATGCTTTCATGAAAATTCTTATATATCATGCTGTAGATCTTCACAATGTAGGACTATGTTCAAAAGTTCAAAGGATTATGACGAGAAACAAGACAGATATTGAGACTTTAGTTTCAGCCAATCAGAGCAAAGCGCACGTGCATGCGCGTGAGATCTTGCTATTTTGACCATGCTATCTTGTCTATACTACTAATGTATCATTACATTATGAGTTTCAAAAAATTTCATCAAAAAATAGGAAAGTTACGGCAATATCCATTATATTGGTCATTTTACGTGTTGCACGTGCGCGCTCTTGCAAGCACGTGCACGAAAAATGACCTTCGTTCGGCAACTCTACATAACATGCCTACTAACCCTAAAAAGGTTTCACCTAAGTCAGATGTGTAGTTTACAAGATCACTCGTGGACAAAATTTTCCCAGGAAGAAGAAAAATAATAACTAGTAGACTTATTGTTCAAAGAACAATAAGAGGTCTTTCCACCTTCTTTGAATTTCAATTTTTTTTGAAAATTTAATTCCATGAAGAAGAAACTAAAATTTTCTTAGATAATGGCAAAAAAAAAAAAAAAAGAAATGACCTTGACCTTTGACCGTGAAAAAATATTCAAGGTCAAAGGTCAAGGGTCACAATGCAATTGACCCCATGCTTCTACGACCTATAGTTTTCAAGTTATAAGGTTAACTAGGAAGTACAAAGAAGTTAAAGGGCAATAACTCATATAAGCGGTTATCAAATCCTTTTGCACTTATATACTAAAGTTAGGCCTTAAAACCCTAAAGACATTAGTGAAGGTTAAGTGTCTATACGGTCTACGGTTTTGAAGTAATAGCCATAACAAGGTTTTCCGCACAAAGGGCGATAACTTTTAATAGAGTCAATTTTACAGAATTCAATTTGAATCTTTAAGATAGTTTTAAGAGTACATATCAATGATGCTTAGACAGTTTCTTTATGTTAAGAGACAAAAAAGATATAAAAAGAGCTTAATTTCTCAATTTCGGAATGACCTTGACCTTTGACCTTTACATGAATTTTAACCTGAAAGGTAAATAAATCTTATGCAGTTGGTCCCATGTCTCTATCACTTCTCGTTTTGAAAATTTTTAATTATTTCTAAAATTTAAAAAGTTTCAGGGGCAATAACTCATTGAAGGGGTCTCCGAATACTTTCGCAATGAATAGATTCCAGAATCCTCTCAATTAGTCGAAGACTTTAGTGAAGGTTTCATATTTGTACGGTTTATGGTTTCGCAGTAGTAGCGATAACAAGTTTATCCGCACAAAGGGCGATAACTTTTAATAGAGTCAATTTTACAGAATACAATTTGAATCTTTAAGATAGTTTTAAGAGTACATATTATTGATGCTAAACCAGTCTGTATATGTTAAAAGACAAAAAAGATATAAAAAGAACTTAATTTCTTAATTTTGGAATGACCTTGACATTTGACCTTTGTACTAATTTCATGATCAAAGGTCAATGAATCTTATGCAGTTGGTCCCATGTCTCTATCACTTCTCGTTTTGAAAATTTTTAATTATTTCTAAAATTGAAAAAGTTTCAGGGGCAATAACTCATTGAAGGGATCACCGAATACTTTCGCAATGAATAGATTCCAGAGTCCTCTCAATTAGTCGAAGACTTTTGTGAAGGTTTCATATTTCTAC
>NW_026936268.1:0-47500 GCF_032062105.1 Saccostrea cuccullata
TTTTGGTACACTTAAATCAAAGGAAGCAATTTAGATCAGGTACTTTTATGTTATTGCATAATAATTAAAACATTAGGGAAAATTTCTTCTGGGAAATATGGGTGAATAGTAAAATTTTCTATCCACATCATCTTTGGTAAAAAAAAAAATAAATGTCTTAGCTACATCATTCGTGTCATGAGTTATCTGGTCTTAACCAGAGTTAATATGCCTACCGTGACCTGCATAAATGTCAACATAATTAGAAACGATTCTTTTCATATAGTATGAAGAAAGGGTAAATGAATAGACAAATTTAAATTAAATTTAATTAAAATTAAATTAAATTTAATAGACAATGAACATTTACTGTTTGTTTATGTTGCAATAAATGGCCCTAGTTGTTAACATTTCTGTTTTCAACTTCAGTTAACCGCTAGCTTATTTTCACTGCTTACAAAGCATCGTGTATACATGTTCACCTTGTATTTACCGTGCGTTCAGCTTCCATTCATTGTTCAGTTTTCTTCCAGTCTTTGTTAGAATATAGAACCCCCAGTAAAACTCTGTCACATAGAAGGAAAAACGTGCACACACCATTTTGCAGATTTGGAAGATGAAATAATACTGTAATTTGTAAAACAATATATATAGTCAAAACCAAAAATCTACTCCACCTAGATTTATCCTGTGCAAGCATATAACTTTTATGATATTTTTGAATTAAGCTCTTGAGAAATCGGCACCAAAATGGCCAAGGAATCATCTGATGATTTATGAAATCTTCACTTTGTGTGTTTTTACCATGAATCGTTTTGCATATCCTAGGTGTCGTTTTTACCAAGGACCATTTTCACTCGAGAGCCTTTGAACCATAATTCTATTCTGGATATTAAGTGAAAAAGCTATAAAATGCATGTTATTTTTTTTTTGTTTTTGGTTGGGGAGGTTGGGGGGTTATTGAAAGTAAACCAGATGCCGGCAGATACGTAAGAAACTTAAAAAATGTAGAATTTATTTTTAGTACATTTATATTTTATAGGAACGTTTAAATGTAAAATATATATTCAAAGAGACTCTCTCTCTCTTTCTTTCACACTCTCTCTCTCTCTCTCTCTCTCTCTCTCTCTCTCTCTCTCTCTCTCTCTCTCTCTCTCTCTCTCTCTCTGAAAATGATAAATCTATTTTAATATAAAGAGCATTCTATTTTTAATCTTTTTCAAAAATAAAATAGCGATACGGAAAATTACGTTTGCTCTCTCAGATAAACAAAATACAGGGAAATAAAATCACCTGCTGTTTCTTAGTGGAATATAGTGTTTATAATCAATTTTCAATGTGAAATCCTTTAATGGTATTACTCATTTCTAGAACTTCTCTTTTCCTAACATTGTAACTGCGGTCGTTTAACCCATCGAACCCAACTTACATTTATTATAATATCGCAGCATTTCAAGAAACCGTCTTCCATCTCCATTTTGATAAGCAACAAAGCATTTAAGTATGTTGCCCTATGCAACAAAGGCTACATTTACTATGTTTAATATAATTAAAGACGTACAACACACTGGGGGAGATAACTCTTGCGATTTCAATTGAACGTTTGACGTGACGTCAAATTAAACGTCAAAAATAAAGCGTCAAAACGACGAGGAAAACGATCCCGATGTATATCAATCATGAAAGAAAATTGGGATATGGGGCTTGGATGTGATTGTGCGTACCATACTAATCAATAAGTATTTTTTTAAATTAACCCGATTAAACTCCGTAAAAAGCAAGACATAAAATACCATCCCTTAACAATAAATTGTATTTTTTTTCAAAGCGCAGCATTTTTTTTTTTATTCTGAAAATTTTATTTTACATTGCCGAAATTGTCATTATGTACAATTGGCTAATATAACATTCCGATTAATGATCTTCATTACAATTTGTGCACACAAGAAATAAATACATGTATAACTATTGTTTAAACAACAATAAATAAACAAAAAAACTTTTTACAATGTAAAATCGATGTTGTTCTCAGACCCTTACTGATCAAAGAGGAACAACTCGGAAAATGTAGATGTTTATTTTCCTCCCTTTATTCACGGTTTTCCACAGAATCAGATACATTTACAGCAAGACCGATAAATCCGAGAATTGAATACTATAGACCTCATATACACAATGTAAGTATAGAATTGAAAAGAATTGTTCACTTGTACTGAAATTATCTACATTATGAATAGCCTATTTTGCAGCAAATCGTAACTTTGACTTTCTGTCAACAATGTCGGTTCGCATTTCCTCGAATCAAAACAAAACGTAGCCTATAAGATTTTAAAAAATATCAATGTGCGATTTGATATAAATTGAAATAGATGAAGAGTTTAATGTTTGATATTTTGAAGTTAATGTGGACGAATACGGAATTTTCATTTTAACTTTAGAAGCGACGACATTGAAAGAAATGCGTACAATATCATGAGGGTTGTAATGCAAATGTCGATGTATCCCCATGGCCACATACTGTCTCGTTTGAAATAATGACATGAAAGAAACTACAATTATTCCATATATATCACAGGAGAGTTGAACATACACCATTTTTTAATGAATAAAATTAAAGAAATAAAATTAAAAATCAACATATTCAAGTACAACAAAACTTGAATTCGTATCCAGGTTTCATGTGATATGGAATGCATAAAGCAAACGTATATGGACTAAACACTAAAATCTTTCAGTAATTTTTTCCTGATACATTTAAAAAGAGTAGTCAATATTTATTCTGCATTCATGAATTTCAAAACTAATGCATACCTCGGGGATTCTTGACGAAATACCAGAATATTTGCACTGTAAAAGACGTTTCGTCAAACTCTAATTAAATGGTCTGCGACTGAAAAAGGAAGGGGTGGGGGTGATAGGGGTATTCAAAAATTGCCTAAAAATCTACATTTAAATATGCTTTACATATGAAAACTTTTAAATTTGTATGTTAATATATTTTTCAAGCAAAAGCAATATTCCAATTAATTTTTTTTAATGTGTATTTAAAGATTCATATAACAAAGTGATCGACCCCCCTCTGAAAGACGCGCGGGAACGTGATTTATTTAGAAAGGGGGAGGGGTAATTTTCCGCTATTAAATCAAAACTGGTCGTACAAAAATTATACAAAAAATTATGAAGATTATTTTTACTACCAGCTACCTAAAGAAAGTTTTTTACCAAAATTAAACGACAGTTTTTTTTTCACAAAAAATTTTTGAATTAAAATACGCAATTTTCAAGGCTTAGAAAATTCATAGTTTTTCAGTTTAAGGTCTTTAAAAATTGTTTTGATGATATGTATATCAAAAAGATGACTATGTTTTTGTGTGAAATGGTTAAAGGAATAAGCCACTGAAATTTGACATTTATATCTAACCTGGTTTTTTTTGAAAATCAAGGTTTAAGTAGTTCATTGATTAAAAATTTTCTCTCCTTGTAAACAACTAAAGGGGGGTAATTTTGGAAGTTCCTGTCCAAAAACCACTCGAACGATTTTATCCAAAATATGCATACATGCAGTAGATATAGTCATGTACTAAATACTAGTATACGAAAATAACGAAAATTAAACGACAGGAATTTTTGGGAGTAGGTGTGTTGTACATCCTTAAAATTATTTTTGATAACTGATGAAGAATTCCATAAAGAAGAAGATATAGTATAGTTTTTTTGTGCCCTTAAATTTAATGTTCCTAAATATTTATGAAATATGCTTGAACAGTAGTTGAGTAGATGAATATGATAAATCATAAAAAAAAATATGGTATGAATAAGGAATGTTCTGGAAACATGACGGTATTGGTTTGGTACATTTCTTTAAGTTTAAAGCAGAAAAGCCTCAAAATGACTAATTCGTGCTTATTTTTCTCTTGAAAATATTGTTTACCACCGTCACCCACTTCAATTTTTCTATATATTACATGTAATATTATGTAAAATAAATTTAATACAATATGCTTTGAAAAAAAATCACATATCTCAAAATGTTTGTTGGCGATGCATGCAAAGTATGTTTTCTGAAAGAAATTTTTAGTTTAAATAATGATGCCTTCTGCAACTTTTTTTTCAGAAAATACGGGAAAATGCACCAGTTAATGAAGTTACAATTAGCATTTAGGAGGTCATATGAGAAAAAAAACAATTTTTGTATTCTTACTGAATTGAATTTTTTTATTTTCATTGAATCAGGAAGAATAAATTTTAAAATCATATATTTTATCAACGTTTTAAAAAATTCAGGGCTTGATTTGTATTGAAACTATAGGTTTGATTTTTTCTCTCTTCACTTAGCCTCTCCCTTTTCAATGTGCTTCCAACGACAAGGGTTAACATCCATTTCATAAAATATCCCGTACAGTATTCCAGAAAATATAAGCACGTTATTGTGGTCTGAAACCGCCATTTATTTAGTTAAGTGTATACTTCTAAAACTCAATTCATACCCCAAGAAAAAGTACAAAAACGTACATGCTTGCCCTGCATGCTCATTTAAAGTGTTTGTAAAAAGTTCCACACATATTTATGAACTGTTAAGTATGAAGTTAGATCTTATTTCAACTGCAGTTTGTAAAACGGTGCTATATATATATATATATATATATATATATATATATATATATATATATATATATATGGGGGCTTGTCTAACTAGTCAAAGGTATATAATTTGAATTATGTGATATTGTGATGCTTTTTTCTGTCCCTGAAACGTTTTTCTTTCCCCATTTTTTCGTGCAGCGTGCGTTCACCGTTCGCTCTCCGATAACATTTTTTGCGTTCACCGTGCGCTCGCGTTCACTGATCACAAAACGTTCATCGTTCGCTGTTTGTTTTGTTTACTATGTCCTCACATTGCGTTCAGAGTTCATTTATCGTTCAGTCATTCGAAATTCAAAAGAACGTATCTTTTTGGTGATAAGAATTCACACGTTTTTAAATTTAATAACAAAGATATCGTGTTGAAGAAATATTATTTCATGGCAAAAATTATGTACGATATTTATATTTTTATCAATTATAAATTAACTGAACCTGTTGTTGACTTAGTCCCTACTTGGGAATTACCGTAAACTGTACTAACATTGCATGAAATTCTTATCATCCATACATATTTAAGAGGCAGTCCACTGAAAATCAGGCAATGGGTGGCACATCGCATGTCATGGATTTTTATTATTTTTTGCATATAGACTTATAAAAGCAAGTGTTTACACATTACAATCTCAAAAAAAAATTTTTAGTGCTATTTTTGGTAAGTGCTCAATTTTAAGTGCAAAAAGGTCAACATGGGGGTAAAAAAAATTACTACGTTTTTATTTTGTTTTATATGTACCAGATACGCAAAACATGGATGTATCTATCAAAATTATTTTATACCATAGACTCTTATCTTTAATTTTAGTAATGAATAAGACTCCTATTTATATTTCTTTAAGAAAAAATATGTGGTCCAAAATTGAGTTTAGCAGGTAACTTTTTTGATTCATTATCCAATTTTCAGTACGTTATAAAACCCAATATATCTCAATGACAGATTTTTTTTTTCTCATGTTATTATGAATAGAAAGTTCAAACTTTTGAGTCACTCAATAAAATCAGTGGGCACCCGTATATTGAGAGAAATAAAAGGAGTCAAATTTACCTATGTTTTACAATTTTTCACAATTAAACCGATCCCGACCGGAATTATATAAAGAAGGAAATACTAAAATTGTAATGTTAAATTTGGCTCTTTTGTTGTAATATGGCCAAAAAATTACTTCGTTTATTTTTACATGTCTTATGGGTGGCAGTTGTCTTTAGTTTTATAACTTTACACATTTTGCATTATTTTCAATCGGGATCGGTTTTATTTCAATCGGGATCGGTTTTTACCGTAAAACTAGAAATATTCTGAATTTGATTTATCAGAAAATTATATGCTTGTCTTTTATTTCTGTTCAGTTAGTCAACTGTTTTAAAATTATTTTTTTTATCCATGGATTCAAATGTTTATATAATGTATTTAAAATACTATAATATCATACTATAATGTCTTTTACGTGCATGAAGATTACAATCCTGTATAACATCTGTTCGATTTCTTGATACTCGGTATTAAAAAAATCGAAGTATTTGTACATGCATTATGCAACAACTGAGAGTAAACAGCTTATCTTTATTAATATCTTATTTCCATCTAAAGTTTTTTTAATTCTCTCGTGAATTAAAGAGTTCAATTCTATCATTGGTGAAAATATACTTGCACGTACCTAAATGCAGAAAATATTTTAATGTGCACAGTCTCGGCTTTATCCAAATTTTTTAAACCTGTCATCTTTAAAAACCGTTTCCCCTACAGATCTATTTTCATCTTATAAAATTTAATTTTATATTAATAAGAAAATAAGTTACTAGTATTTCATATGTAGTATCATTATTTAAGAGCCTAAAAATCGCAAGAAAAAAGCCGGGACGGGGGGGGGGGCAAGGCGGCATATTAAAAAAAAACTTCCATTAATGAGAAAACATTTAAGAATTGGCCAACATGGTCACATTTTTTAACTTCATATTGAATGTGAGTATGTGATTGTTTCAATCACCAAATTTAACCAAAAAAAAAAAAAAAAACCCCAAACAAAAAACAATACAAAACAAAAAATACGCCCACGAAATCTTCCGTTTTAGTGGCAAATTGAAGTGGGGAGTTCAACAGTAATTTTCCTCAATAAATATTTTTTAAATCTTATTTTTCACTTTTTTAATAAAATATTTTTAATCGTACCGCGGATCGTTTACTTTGGTTTGACTGCATAGATAAATATAATCATGTGTTTTTTTGTTTTTTTTTTTTTGGTTTTGTGTGTGTGTGTGTGTGTGTGTATGTGTACAAATATTATGAAATAAACATCTCAACTCCGTTGACTTGAATTAAATGTTGCGTAAATCTAAAATATTCATCTGTCCTTGATAAACAGAAGAAAATAAAATCTCTTCACATCCCAATTTTATAAGAAATATTCAATATAAACAATTAATTAATTGTACGCATAGCCTAGTAAATCAGTTTTAAGAAATTAGTTCTCGGACATGTACAAAATTACCTTTCAAAAGGGACTTCTAGCTGAGACGTCGCCCGTGAAAAAAATACATTTTATATAAAAATATATCGATTATTTTACATGTAGGATAATGCACTCTGAAAAGTAATTGAACAGAAAAAGAGAAATTATTTATTTTTAATCGTTTTATATGGGCTTTTATGCAAAGAATTTGCAAACTTCTTTGGAAAACTTGTAACTATTTAATTGTGACGCAATATTAGTCAGGTATATGACGTCACTGATACATCAATGGAAACGTGGATTCAACCTGAATAATACTGCCAATCTTAATCTAAATATTACGTTTGGAGGCGAAAATGAATTCTATTTTGAAAATAAAGTAGTAAGTTTTTGTTAAATAATTTTATTTTGTGTATATGTTCTAAATATTTCACTGGATTTCAATAGTAAGGTGTTTAGCAGATTTACCGATGCCACGGGAGATAACTCTTACATCGCAAAATTTCATAAAAACGTCTATATATTTTGACAGAAAACTACTATCAAAATTGTTTTTCCAATGGATTTTATTTTTGAAACAGAAAGCTGAAACATTTCTAGATATAGATCAGCGTAAATTATAGTCCTGTGAAAAATATAATGGAAATTAAAGTTCTTTGTTTTTGGCCTAAATTCAATCTGATGGTTTATATAAGGGAATTCAAGAACATGAAAGAAAAGGATATTTGACTTAATAAGCAATTTTCAAACAAATCTTCAATTACATTATTCCAGGTGGAGTACATTGATATTGTTTTCAATAAAATATCAAATATTTGTCACATTCGATGTGCCGCCTATTAATACAACCCTGCCTGATTTTCAGTGGACTGCCTCTTAAAAGCAATGTGTATTCCCAAGGTGCATCAAATGGTACAACAAGATTTGTTACATCCCTACTAAACAGTTCCTATATAATTCCTTACTTTAAAAAGTCCAACAATTCGGCTGTTTTTCCCACCTACCGATCCAAGGAACTGTTAGAATTGACTGTTAAAAAAGACAGTTGACCGCTGACGTCATATGGCGCTAAATTGAGTTATCTTTTCCTCATTCGGCAAACCTTGCTTGATTTGCATGAGTTAAAGATACTTAGCTGAGGAGTGCCGAGTAATTTAGCTATGACGTCACAGACGATACGATGAAGCAGTTCCAGGACTTACGAACTCAGGCTACCTGTCGGTAAGAAATGGCCGACGTTCGTTTCACTGCGGCAAACGAGGAAGAAATCTGGTCGATACTCGAAACTAGGGACAATAAGAATGCAAAAAATGTTGTGAAAACGGCTGAAAATATTCTCAGCGAATATGAAGTGTATCTACCGCTTCTGCGTAATAAATTGTGTGAAAAATTGGTAAGCATATTGACTTTGGGGAATTCTATTGTGCCGATTGGAAGAAGGATGGGAGCATGTTTGGAAGGAAAACTATGATTTATATCCGCTATGCTTTACAGAAATCATTTTATACGTTCCATGGCATTGATATAATAAATGATCCTCTATTGATGACGGCAAATGACGACTGTTGATAAATACACATAAACATGATAAAGTCTCTCTCTCCCAAAACAATTTCACTTTTGTTGAATATATGAATTTGATTTGGTAGGAGTATAACAAAACAGTTGTTCACAGGGGTCTCGGGAAACAGTCGACCTGTTGGACCGGAGTGCAAGCTGTTGCCCGCGACTTACGGCCTTGCAACAGCTTGCACTCCGGTCCAACAGATCGACTGTTCCCCTCTACCCAAGTCAACAACTGTATATTGTTGACTAACTCGTCATCATCAATTTTCGACGTGTTTTGGCTTTTCATCTTTTTTCCTACGTAATGTTATACATTTTGCGGATGAGTAACTCTGATTACTGCTTGTGGTGCATAGTAACTAACAATCTCATCATACTAATTTTCGTTATTTTCGGTTATGTGGTCAAAAAAATTTCGAATATATTGTTACCCTGCGTTTCTTCCTTTCTATATATATATGTGGCAATTCATATTTATTTTGGTTTTTTGTGATATTAAATATATTTAAAACTGACATATAATTTTGAAGAAATTCTTCCTTAGAAAGGGAACTATGGGTAGAAGTTGAATTACCACTACTAGAATTAAATCCAAGTTCTTCTGACATACATTTAATTTTATATGATGAATCTTACAAACAAAAACAATTATGTTACCTAGCTGCTTTGTCGGCAGGGACCAGAACGTACTGATCATGTAATCTATCTAACTTTATGAATAGGACGTTAATGGTTAACAAAGAAAGACGTTTAACGTAAGGGCTTAAAAGTTTTAATCGTTAGCTTCCGTTGCATGCATTTATGTCCCCTGTCACGTGCATACGCGGTTAATAAGTCTCAATTGATTCGATACGCAAGAGCATGATCTACATATAAACAATTTCTAAAGTTAGATAATGTTCTGACAAAAAGGTTGTTGAAAAATGAATATAAACAGTTTTGTCCAAAGTCATCATTTAGGAAGTTCTATGGACGATACATTGAAATTGTTAGCAAATACAACCACTCAAATCATCAAATGCCGACTGCTTACTCGGTCACTACATACACAATGAAATGTCTGTGGACTTTTCTGTTATTTACCAGTAACAAAAAAGCACACAATGGGTGAGACCGGTCGACGGGATATACTCACTCCTCCCTATCACTTGATCCCACCTCTGATTGATGTTTTAGAAATTCGTTTTAGCTCTATTCCTGATTTCTTTTTCTATTATTTTAACGACTTTGAGCTTAAAATGTTCCTTATCTCCGCATATTTCAAGGATTTCATTTATGTTTTTTTGAAAAAGTCAAAAAATAACAGAAATTCAACATATAGGTAAGAAAAAATACAGTTCAAGTTACGAGAATTTTTACTGAAGATACAATTGATGTGACATTATATTTATAAAATATTTTTTAAAAAAAACATTAAAATAATTTAACATTTCCACTGTGGGACACATTTTAAAATCTGTACAAAGATTTAAAAAAAATTGAGAAAAAACAATACTCATATGTATATACGCGAATAAATCTACAGTCTTTTTGTAAAAATTATAAAATGAACACATTTGATTTTACAACCACTATCAAAACTCATTGAAAAGTTAAATGAACACATTTGATTTTACAAGCACTATCAAAACTTATTGAAAAGTAAACTGAACACATTTCATTTTATAAGCACCATCAAAACTAATTGATAAGTAAAATGAACAAATTTGATTTGACAAGCACCATTAAAACTAATTGACAAGTAAATTGAACATTTTTGATTTTACAAGTAAGTTATCAATGTTAATTGTTTAGTAAAATGAACAAATTCGATTTTACAAGTAAGTTATCAAAGTTAATTGATTAGTAAAATGAACATATTTGATTTTACAAGTAAGTTATCAAAGTTAATTGATTAGTAAAATGAACAAAATTGATTTTACAAGTACGTTATCAAAGTTAATTGATTAGTAAAATGAACAAATTTGATTTTACAAGTAAGTTATCATAGTTAATTGATTAGTAAAATGAACAAATTTGATTTTACAAGTAAGTTATCAAAGTTAATTGATTAGTAAAATGAACAAATTTGATTTTACAAGCACTATCAAAACTAATTGATAAGTAAAATGAACACAGTTTCCATCGTTTTCATCGAACATTGACTTAATAAGTAAACACAATGATAAAAAAGAATTTTCACAGCCCGTAAGAGAAAAAAATATTTACAAACGACCACATGGTTGCTCTACAACAGCTTCACAAACTATATCAATAAAATGAAAAATAAGGTAATACAAAATTGAAAGATTAGCTTCATGTAATGAGCAATACAAAAACAAATCTAACTATAAATGCAATTCTACAAAAAAAATGAAAATTGAGGTGCAATGACTTGATAAAGGAATGAGAACAAAACGGTACATCATCAACAAGGAACAAACTCAATGGACTTAATCTAAGAAATAGCTACGCATTACTCCTTTTTATCTAACAACAAAATATCATCAAAATTTTAATCTTTACTTTTTATATCTTCATATATTTCATAAACATACAAAGTGATTAATGAAATAGCACGTTTTATGGTAACCTTTTTGAATGAAAAGGTAAAATTATTTACTGAAAATGTATAATCATATTAACATTATACTTTGGAACAGAAATAGTTTTTTTAAGAATCAAAATAACATCAATCACCTATATGCAATCCCATTTCCTGGCCTATTTCCATGTCCTGATCCATGTCTTGTCTCCTGTTTGAACCTTTTCCTGTCAAAAATAAAGTATGTTTTAATAGAAAAATACAGCATACATGACTTGATTAATTATTAATTTCTTCTTAAGCATAAATGTGTCACGTACTTGCACACAGTGAACACCTGCATTTTTGTTTTCTAACACAATAAAGTGTACATATAATCCCAGATACGAGCAGGCCTAGGGTAGGAACTATTACACTTATGATAATAGTACTTCTGTCATTTGAGGGCTTATGGATCCTGAAATTAAAGAAAAAATCATTAATTGCCTATGATGAAGGGCTATCATTTAATTAAAACTTTCAGAGAATAATTTTCTTACACTTTTTAACATTTTTTGCAGTCTTAAAAAGTAATTTGATAGATTTTTACCTATCAATTGTATTTGTTGTTGAGGTTTCCTGCATATTTTTTGATGAAATCACTGCACGAAGGGTAGTAACTCTTTCTTTTATTATGTTAGAGAAACAACCAAAATCTAAAAAAAAAATGTCGACAATCTTTTATAGTATTTACATGTTAAATTACATGTAAACACCATGTTTTTTATGCCTTTTTACCAGTACCACTGTATGCATTTTATGATTAACATATGAAAGACTCTTAAAATACAAATAAGGTAGATAAAAGTTTGAAATTATGTCAAGCCTGGTCCTTATATATCTGCATTATAAATCAACAAAAGAATAGGAAAGGACTAACTACACATCGAGTCAACAATACAAAAGATTTCTTTGATATAATTCATTACATTTATATGATGTTGTCGAGTTGTAGGATACCGGACATGGAGGGGTAGATGATTTGCAATCTGTCAAAAAGTTGCCACGAATGCTTGCTTTATCCGTGTTGAATTCAGCACACCTTCCACCTTTCACATTAAGAAAAATCAAATAATATACATTGTTTCATTTACATTTTTGTTTTCTAAAGTAAATTAAACTAAAAATTCATTTTTAATGGAAATCGACGATAAAGAATCCTTTTGAATTTTCCCTTAAACAAAGTAAGTTATTGGTTCATATTGAAAGTGTATTGTAATAGTAAATACACTGTAACTAATGTACAAATTACAGCTTTATACTTCATATTTTTGTTAAAGTGGTTTTCATTTTCTATCTTGAGACACAACACGTGTCATACGTACGGCTCTGTGAATCCTTGTGTTTCTAAACATTATTTTAAAAACTATTTGTTAGATATATGTGATAAGTTTGACAGCTTCAATGATTGCCTTATAAAATTAAATTAATACTTGACATTTAAAGTCACAGTAAAGATTTCTTAAATCCTTTCATTGATTGTAATAATCTTATTATACTTTACCATTTTTACAAAAGATAATGTATCAAAGATTTTTATTTTTTAATATTAGAGTAGCAGTAGCATAATTTAATGTCATAAGATACTCTGTTTCAGCTGCATCTCATAGCATTGATTGAGAGGGCGACTGAGATCTTAAAAACATACATGAAGGATATTTTTCATAACAGGAAGTTGCAAAACACAAATAAAAGTAGATAAATGCAAGTTTGTTTATCTTGAGGTGCATTATATTTTCAAATATACTGGATTGTAGAAGCAGACTTTAATAATATAGACTAAACGATTACTTTAGAGAAAAACTGTGACTATAAGACTGGTTTTCATTGTTGTTGATTTTTTTTCCTTGGATAATGAAAACACAAAAAATTAAAAAAAAAAATTAATTGTGACATTATGTCATAATTAAAGTTCCAATTAACCACAAAATATTTTCAATCCGAAATTACTTTTTTTCTTTAAGATATGTGATGAATCATATTCATAAAAAATACATCCCTTTGCTAAAAAAAACAGATTTATTGATAAAATCAAATGTAAATTTATCATTTGTGTTTTGATTTGACATTATATTACCCACCTGTTACCAAAAAGACATAATCATCTGAAAAATATATAAAAAAGAGAAAAAAATATTGGTACCAAATCTATCGTTTTTAAGAAGGAGATACCCTAATAGGACAATGATAACGAACAGTATTCAAGATCAAAAATTAAAAAAAAAACAATACACAGAGCAAACATAGACCTCCAAAACAACAAGGACAACAAACAAATAGATTCACTTTGAAAACTGAAGAGAACCATTTAACGTATAATAAATTATTGGGTTTTTTTTTTCAAAGAAAACAATAACAATATACTAAAGATCTTACCAATAATAAGTAAAGATGGAGCGCATACTTCTATTGTTTCATTCATCCAATCGTTAATTACACAGTGATACTCAAAAGACTTGCAGGTATGCTTTATATCGTGACATCTCTTTCTTTCAGCAGCTTTTCGTAGTTCTGATGCATTATTTGGACAGGACCATACTCTTGTAACTGTGGCAAGAGAGTCTTTGCAAGGAATCACAAAGCCATATGCAAATCTGTCGACTTCTTGCAAAACCTATGAATAAATAAACTAAGTACATGTTCCGATATTTTACTCTATTCTTCTTTTGCATAGCGTTCAAATATTTTAGAGAATGACAATTTTTTTTAAAAATAAAAAATACGTATAATATTTGAAACAAAGAAAGTTTTAGAAATGAGGAGGTTATTTTTTTCTAATTGAAATGTGTATCATATAAATACTTTTATACAAGTTGAAGTTTATTATTTATAATGTCTTATAATTATTATTTTCTTCTGTTTTCTTTTATCCTCACCATTACTTGCACCATGTACGTGAACAGATATTTCTTGGTGTGAATCAACCTACAATAATACCACATTAGTTACACATACTGAAAGTCTAATCAATTAAAAAGTTACAATTCTCGATGAATATGTTTCCGTTACGTACTGGACAGTTTGTAGTACTGCTTCTCTCAAAATTTTTATGCTCAATATATTAATTCGGTTTAGTTGTTAACAAAGAATCACTATAACAGCTTTATCTGTCACGAAGCTGGATTCCCGGAATAGTCTTTTACATTGATTCACCTAGTTCAGACATATTGGAGGAGAAAAAAGAGTTAAGGTGTACTTGAAGACATTTTAAGATCCACTATCTAATGTGTCAGAGATAGTTAGCACATTCATGTCCAGGATAAGAACTTGTTTTTGATCCTTTTGTGTTAAACAGTAGAGTATGTTCAAATTTTTCATGTCCGATTATTATTTGTGTTTAAACTTGAGTAATAAGAAGCGATTAACAAATATGTATATCCATTTTATTATATGCATACCAAGAAGTAACAATGGTTTAAAAAGAGTGTCAACAATACTATATTATCCTTTTTGTAATATACCCATGATCATGTTTGGGTTTTTTGTATTTTCTGCAATGCTATTACATCAATCTTCTTGTATTACATTAAAATGATATGTTCATATATTTAGTATATTGATTATTTCAGATTACAATTACCTCATTTTGAAATCCAGTTTATATATCCCGCTTTTATGTTTTTAAATACTAAGATATGCCTGAGTTATAAGGGTCAAGGGTGAGACTGATCATCCAATGAAATCCGTTTAAAATTTTAAATGCACATGATATTAACAGTCTATATGTACAATGCATATGGCGACATAAAATCAGTTCATATTTTTGGTGTATCTTTTTTTGGAGGGGGGATAATTTAGGAATATTTCTAAACTTGAACAAAGATATCTACAAGTAATAAAAGAGTGATGGACCAAAACAAGAAAAGTTTAATAGAACAAATGAATTGACCCTAATCTGCCTTGTCTATCCATGTGTATCAATGACACAAATCGAGGCTTTAGAGGCTCACAAGAGAGACACTTCTAATTCACATTAAACTTGTTCTTTGTAAACTTCATCATAGAACTTAAATTAATAAAAATCAAACTTTTAAAACATAATTTATAATTGCTCTGAGAGATTTTCAATCTGGACAAGAGGGTAATTCTAATATGTTTACAAATATCAACAATTTGTACGTTACGTGACTCCACTATTATCTTTCACAAGTAAATATTCTTATTGTTTGTTTCTGTAAGCTCTATTTTTTTAACTGCAATTCAAGTTTTAAATATCTATTTATTTAAAAGCTTTGTTGTAAACATTCTTTTACTTTCGGTTCTTACCTTCATACATATGTATAGCCTGATGACAAACGGATATTCTGTTAAACTTAAGAGCGAAAGTACAAAATTATTTTTAGAATTATATGTATTACTAGTATGCAAACTGTTATAAGCAAATCAAGAAGCTCTTATTATTGAAATTCGTCTTTTGTAGATAATCAACTATGCAGACATGACTTTATTTACTAAAAAACAACAAAACATTTTAATCGATAAACTATGGACACGTTTTATAAAGTGACCTATATAGATGCACTTTAACATGTGTTTGCACTAATGGTGTTCATGTATTTAAACATAAAGCTTTTAGAAAGTTTTTATACATCTATATATTTGGTGTCGATTTATGGAAAAGTGCTGAAAAACATGATAACTTAGTCGAAAAATACCTGAACAAGCTTTAAAAAGAAATATTTTCAAAATTCAGAAATCCTATTTTGTGGGAGCTCTGGTCCTCTGGTCAATAAACCATATGGAAATAAGGAATATGGAAAACTATTATACCGTAGAAGTCATGACACATTCCCGATGTTAGTGTTTTTCAATACAGCGTTCTCATCAGATGTTTCTTCCTGAGTTTTACTCCCAGAGAAGGTGACACCAATAACTCAACTGGTTTCTGTACGTATTCTATATCTTTTTGGAGAAAAGCTTTAAGTTTATCCCCCTCCCCATCGAAATCGTATTTTCTTTCAATCCTGTGGATTTAACCATTTTGAATTAAAAAAAAAGTTACTATAAAAAAAAAAAACAACACAGTATGTGCTATGCCTTCTCCTTTGCCGTCACGTCTTCCAGCGCTGAATGTCAGTAAATATTTTTTTTCCTTTTATCAGATTATTTATCAGATACTCCTTACCGTCAAGAAATCATTTAGTTGGGACTCAGATGGATTATCCCGCTAGTCATCATTACATAACTGAGAGAATGTAATAAACAAACAATTCGTTTAGTTATCTTATTACTGTATAGCCTCATTTATCCGGACGCCTTGGTTCTCCGTCAATTTGTCCGGATATGTGAAGCGTCCGGATACCTGAATCGTCTTGATTTTAGTTAAATAGTCTCTTAAACTATAAGCAATATTAAAGAATGTTGTTTTAATCATTAAGTTTTAATGTTTAAACACTTTCATGAATTTTAGCACATGTACCAATAAATACTTGTTAAGATATTTTTAAAAATAGTATACTGTCATTGGATGAAATATTGTTTATATAAAAGCATTAATTATTATGAAAGTGATTTTAAAAATTATATCAATTCACAGAACTTACGTTTTCCACACAATACTAAGGCAGCAATTCCGGTGATCATAAGATTGTGCCAGTTTTTCATTGGGATTATTTCCTTTTACAACTACCGACGTAATCGTTAACAATACATGTACAGTGGACCTTCAGATGTCCAGACGCTCAAATTTCCTGATTTTTTTTCATGGGAAAGGAATTTTTTTACGTTCTTTTGTCTTTTTAAACGATATTCCGCGTTCCGTATCCGGAAGGTCTTTTTCACCACAAAATGAATTTTTACCTTTTATTTTGATGGTTAAAATAAATGAATGGGAATTTCTTGATCCCGAAATTTCGCTCAATCAGAATGTGATTTTCCGTCCCATGGGATTAACTGTTGAAAACTACAACAGACTTATAAATAGAGGACAAAGAGGGATTCTGTCATTTTTATGTTTATCTACCAAAGAAAAAGGTTGGGGAGTGATTTTAATGAATCGTACCTCGCTTAATTTACATTATTTAATCATGTTAATCGAGAGCTTCTTAAAGAAAGCCTCTTTTTATTGTCTGCTCTGGTCCTTGTGGGGGAATGTCTAGGATTATGAATCAATACCATGGCAGCTTACTTTATAAATTATATTCAGATCGGGGAATTTTCTCAGATTTAACAACGATTACGTCGGTAGATGTAAAAGAAAGTAATACCAATGAAAAACTGGTACAATCTTATGATCACCGGAATGGCTGCTTTGGTATAGTGTGGAAAGCGTAAATCCTTTATAGACATCACTTTGTTTCGCCCAACTTTCTTCATTTATTTCCTCCTGTATTTTTTTATGAATACTAGTATCTTTCCATTCAGCAAGATTAGAAAAGCCCATATCAAATCCAGAATTAAAAATTAATAATGGACTGAAACTTAGTCTATCCTACTTCGTTTGGTGACTCTGCTATTCCATGCTTGTTTCAAATATTTAAGAGATCATCAATTGCGTGGCGAAAATGTCCAAGATGAAATATTTTTATCAACGTGGGTTTCGTTTCGAGCTCTTCTAAAATTGTCGATTAACATCAAAACCATTTTGAAATCTTCCACGCTAATGGTTAATTTAATTCACTCTAATTATTAATTTTCTTATAAAGAAGATGGGTGCATTTGGCGAGTAATCTGCAGGAATCATTTGTACGAAACATTTATGGTTTAAATGTCCATGATTTGGTTGGCTGAACATAGCTGGTCAGATTTTTTCAAGCACGTCCATAGGTTTTTTTTCATTTAGTTTGAAAGACCGTGTGAAATTGTAGCATTTATGTCCATTTTTCCTGGGGGTACTGTAACATATTAATGTTTCACAAAAAATAAACACCTAAATTATTTAATGCATGATACATGTACATTAAAGAATAGAAGATTAGATTCTGAATTGATTTCGCTCGAGAACCAAACTAAACCAAAATTAATCTAATTCAAAATTTTAATACATAAGTACATAAAATGAATCTGACAAAATAAATGGTTGTTTACATGAAAAAAAAATTAACGCCCCATGCCAGGTTTGAACCAAAAACTTTTGGCTTCGAGTGCAGTGAACAGGTAGCCCAACTTACTGAGCTATCACCGCTACACGTATACCAATAATTTTAAAAGGACAAAGAAGCACCACATTCACACATTTGGATTTTTTGGGGGAAAAGTTATTTTTCGTGGTCTCTCGGTCTTCTCTCCAGTTTTTTAAAAAAGTGTATTCGTTTCTTTGAATTTAAATTCACACGAATAACGTTTCAAAATCATGGAGAGAAGACCCAGAGATAGAAAAATTTTAGAAAAACGTGTCTAAAATATACGTTTTTGTACCAAATGTCTGATTTGGCTAATTTTTAAGTTATTTTTTAGCTAATCAGAGCTCGATTTCAGGAAAATAATTTCCTTTCCTGTTGCACAGGAACCCCATAAATAAAAAAAATGTTAAAATTTCATGTGACATGTCGATTAAATTTTCACTTTTCAAGTACGCCCAGATTCCTACCGAATGCCAATCAAAAGCGCCCACGTTCTTTGGGATTTCGTGCCCTTGTTTTATTTATTCCTGAAAAAAATGTTTACGAACTTTCATGAAATTTTATCTGTTTTCTTCATGTAGTACACATGAATAAAATTATATTTCGTTATTTTCCGGACAGCCCTTCTAGGTCTAACCTAAAGTACAAATGCTTTAATCACTGTGCATTCTATATTTACCTTTACGATTCTGTTTTGATACAATTTTTACAATGAAGCGCATTGAAATGATAAAGTTTTCCGTTGGATAAAACATTCTGAGTCATGTTTCGAACGTCATTTATAACAAAATGTCACGCCCATATTTTTAGAAAAGAGAAAGAAACATTCGTCGCAATGTTTGAGGACACCCCATTCTTCGCGACAAGCAACATGAGTTACAATGAAATGGAGCTTTAGAAGAAAGAATTAAAGACTCCTCGCTTCTGTACAAATCAAATTGCAACGAATATGTACATATTTTTGAACTTATCATGTCCATTGAACTTACCACAACACATGTTTCGGTCGAACACGTGTTTACTTGGTGTTTATTTAGACTGTCAATTTGATTTCCTATTATATTTATGGAAAACTTGTTCTACAGGTATTCGAATAAACAGATTGACCGTTGTATCCATTTCTAAAGAAATGGACGTGTCATAAGGTGACAATAAACGTTCCAAAGATATCTCAAAACGTTCCATTCGAACGGGAAAATTTACCACTTCAATGCACTTCATTGTATATCATAATGCTCTAATCACTGTGCATTTTGTATTTACATTTACGATTCTGTTTTGATATAAATTTCAATGTGATTAAATGTCAGCAAAAATTAAATTAACAAATATCTTTCAATTCATTAAAAATTCAAGTTCAATTCATTAAAAATTCAAGTTCTTTTTATTTGAATGTTAATAAATTAAATCGTACACAGTTAAAAATTTAAGGAACTACAACAAGAAAAAAACTAATGTAATGGGGATCTTTCTTACAAACTGATCATTGGTATTTTAACAAACCATTTTATTCACATTTGTATGTATTTGCAAGTAAGTCACTTTGCTTGAATTAATTTTAGAAATAAAAATTTCAAAAATAAAATATTTAAATGAGACCACAATACTATTTTACATGCAAGCATTGTGAGATGCATTACATAATGCCACATACACTTTCTGAGATTTATTTGTGGCCAACTAAATCATGAGTAGGTTTGAAAAGTAACAAAATCTTAAATCACACCATCAGTGAATTGCTTGTTCCTTTAAATAAATCACTTCTGCAGACATCAAAACCCTCAGTTCTGTCGGCAAGGCCGTACAAAATTCTCTACAGGCTGGATCTGACTAATGTGTTTCTATGGACAAAATTTCACATATGAAAACTTAAATTTTATGTCATAACGAAGAGCATAAAAAGAATGAAAACAAAATCTTTGCCAAGAAATTTATCTTTCTCCTTTCAGAGCATGCCAATCACCTTCTTTTTGTCTTCGTTGTAAACAAAAATGAGATAACTGTCGCGGACGTATTTATACTATTAAAACAAATTATTTTTATATATAAAATAAGGCTTTGTTTCGGTACTCAGACTGTAACACGTGGTCCCATTTATCCTGATTGTGTTGACATTCAGCCATGAACGTACATTTTCCTACGACATCTTAGTAAATCATCTAATTTTACATTTTGTTTGTTTTATATCCATTATTTCGGTACTTTATTTTTATTTGAACCTACAAATATCTTCATTTATTTGTTGATATATCGCATCTTCTGTCATTTATAGGGCATTACATGTTGGTTTTGATTTTTTTTTCTCAATAAGGGTTGTCGTTTAAGTATCTTTTTTATGTTGTAAATTTAAAAAAAAAACAACAACAACAGTGAGTATGAAGACAAACACGGATCCCATTATTAATTATTACAATTATTGAATTTGAGGAAAATTTCCTTTTTATTGAAAATCAGCATTTGTGTTGTCGTTTCTATTATCTATAATTGTTTGCAAGGATCGAGGTGTTTCCTCACCTGAAAGTAAATCAGGCTTTTTTCTTTTGTATCCGTCCTCAAACTTCCCTTATGGGTTTTGAAAATTGATACCACTTTGTACAATTTTCATCTTTAATGTTAAAAATATATCTGTTAGCGTTCTCTTTTGGAAAAAAGTTATAGTTGCTCACATGGTTTGAATTTCATTTAAACAAGATGAAATTTGAAGAGTATTAGAAGACTAAAAGGATTTAATAACGCTTTTCTAAGTTGATAATATCTTTATTTGATTCAAAAATGCATCGAATTTTGTCAAACAAATATTATTCAAAACACTTCTTATTAAAGATTCTTCAGTTTTGAATTCATCTGCAACTACTATGTTTTTCGCACTGAGGAAAATCCTACATCAATACAAAGTTGAATAAATGATTTGCGACGAGAATATTTGCGAGATAGTAAAAGAAGGTTATTAAATTCTCAGATATTTTTTACTCGCAAATAAAAATGCTGGTTTACAGTAACAGTAAAACTCGATTAGTACGAACACGGATAAAGCGAATTTTCCTGATTCCCCGCAATATCAATTTTACGAATTTCTTATAAGGAAATAACGAATTATGAATATAGCGAAGTGTATACTTTCACAGGTCCCAGTGACTTTGTTATTACTGTGTTTTACTGATTATTCTATCAATATAAAAAATGAAAAAGATCACGCTATATATATATACACGCTGAATATATCTGCATATGATTTCTTATGTATCAATTTATAAGATACATGAAACTTCCAATGGACTTGTATACCAGATTATAGACTATGATTAGTTTTAAAGAGTATTTATACATGCATGTATGACAGAGGAATATTTTTCTTTTAGTGATCAGAATGATTCTCACGTTGATTTCCTGCTTGCAAGCATTTTCCTGTTATATTAAAGTAACATGTATTTCGGCATGCTTGTGGACAGAGGGACTGACATCCATTTCCGTAATTTCCGTGAGGACAGGGCTCTGTACAGTTGATTCCAAAGTACCCAGGAGGGCATACTGATACATGTGAAGCAGTAAAAGATAAATTAAACATTCAAAGAAAAGAAAACACATTTTGTATTTACATGGCATTTTGTCTTCATTAGAAACTAAAAAAATAATTTTTATTAAGAGGACACTTAGACTTAGTATTGTTACAAATATTCAAAGCTTTAATACGAGGGGTTATCAAAAAGTTCGTGGACTGAGGCTATAAAATTAGTACTATGTAGTCTGAGCTTTCAAAATTTATATAGAACATAACACAGCTAAAAATAAAGAAATGTTGAAAAATTTAGCCTGATACGTTCATTATTTGCCAAATTATTATAAAATGAAAACGTCATTATATGATCACCCGGCGCTGTCGTCGTTTATTTTCATGACGTCTGATAACGTCATCGTGTTTTCAATGCTTCTTCTATCTCATACACTATTTTGATGAGATTCCCTGGAGCTGAGTGAGAATTTAAACCCGCCTTGTTTATATGACTTTAGAATGTCACGAACAGTGGCCTTCAATGAATATAATATTCGAAATGGATTAATATATTGGGAGAGATCCGCGCATTTTGGGCCGGCATATTTTGCTTTTCAGAGTTCGATATCTACAACACAGGATCAACGTCATTTTTTGACGTGATTGATTTTTCACACCTTGACTGCAAATCGGCTTTAACTGTGTATCCCTTTTCTCTCTGAATCTATTTTGACATTAAAAGACAAGAACTCTTGATGCATATTATTTCTCTCTAGCCCGTTTAAACATATTGTAGATCTATACCAGTCTTTTTAGGGGCAAAACTTCATAGAATATTGGAAACGGAAACCCCTCCCCCCTTTTGGCGTCATTTTCAAGGCCTCATTTGTTTGGACATTCCATGGAAAATTTACGATAAAATTTCATAGAACTTCCAGAATGAAGTGAAAATTTCCTATTTTATGAATCAATTGTGTCCCAACACATACCTGAATGAACCGGAATTTCTGATGTCAAATTATCATATCAAAAGAGTTTTTCTCAGTTACACATAGGTTGCAAAAACGTCGTTTTCGAGGTTGCGCCACCTGGACATACCACTGCTTACAAAAACATTACTAATTTATTAAAAAATGAAATTCATGATTTATGGTTTAATCTTTAAATAGAAAAGATACTGCTTAATGGATATTTTAAAATTCATTGATGTACCTTAAGCAGTTTTAATTTTGTGACGCTAGTCCACGAACTTTTTGATAACCCCTCGTAATATGATGAAATTTGGATGAACTGTTCTTTTTGTTGGTAAGTTTAAGTTCTTTATATTATATACCATTCGTAGCCTCATATATTTAAAGGGAGGTAAATCCTTCACGACAAACAACAAACTATACGCAGCACTGTTAAGGCTAGAAAAAAGGGGCGGGACCTAATTTATACGGGAAAAGTTTACTGTGACGTCACACAAAAATCTGACTTTAATGCATTCATCATATTACCCGAAAATGAAATAATTTGCAACTTTAAACTGTTTTTGCATAATAAACAACAATTAAACTTACCAATGCATTAACAAAAGTCGCTAGTTAACTCCCAAACAGTTGGTTTTAAACAAATCACTGATCTCGATGAACTTGTCAACCATGACGTCATTTTGGTAAAAATGACGTATTTCATGTACTGTGAGAGGCAGATTTGGGAATTTTTTAACAATGAAAAATACGTTTTATTATAAAACAGAATATTATTTACAGGTTTTTAATAGGCTAATTATACCAATGAATATCCGTTATTAAGTGCGATTATTCATCAACTATCGAGAGAATGTATTTAAATAATTCTGTCGTGTTTTAATGTTCAGGTTAGGTATATTTTCATCGAGGTGCCTCATAAAATCCCTTTTTCACAAGGGCATACACTAAATAAATCTTGACCATTTTTTGAATATAAATAAAGGTTATGTTCCTTAACTTGAAAAGTGCTGCTGCTTTCTTTAAATAGAGAGCATAGTTATCTATCATTATATAACCTTTCATGTTCAAAACATACATAACAATTAAAAATAGATATTATAAATAATAAATATTGCTGAGAAAAGTTAAAAAATTTTCGATGAATCAAAATCCCGACTCTTCTCTTAAGAAGCTGAACAACCAAAGAAATTAAACCATAGAATGTAAATTTTTTTAGTGAAAAAATTATTCTTCGATAGACTTCTAGATAGATAATCTAGATTTATAACATACTTTTCATTTCAAATATTATATCAAATGCATATTAATAAGCTTAAGAATGATAGCTTACGTATACATGAATTTGTCATCTTGTCAAACACTTTTCCAGCTATGCAATCAACACCATCTCTACAAAAGCAACAGAAAGTCAAACAACACTTATTTGTCTTAACAGAGAAGACACACAATGACGCAATGAACCTTACAATTCGCTGCCACATCTAATAATTGTCACAAAGAAGTAAATTATGACGGTGACCTCAAAGCTTCTTCGAAACATTTTTTTTTTTCATTTCAATCTTGGAGAGCACTTTAAATGATATTCATATGTTATTATTATTTCCTTGATTTAATTATAAATATAAAAAAAATAAAATATTTGACAAACTTCGTTCATTTTATACATCTTTCATGATTGTGTTTGTATATTTATCTTCAAGGAAATAAATCAGATAAGGTACTTCAATAAAATTGCACTTCAGTTATCATCGCGGGTTAAAAACAATGAATAAATTATATCTTCCTGGAAATATAGTACCATAACTTAATTTACCGTCCATGTCATATTTGATAAAAATGCTTGTAATGCTTGTTAGGTTATCTCACTGAAATATATAAATGGTTAGATATGAGAAATATGTTCAAAATAACTTCTCGAAATGCAAAACTTAAAATTTGCAGTTTATGTGCATCTAACGAGTACAGAGTGATATCAAAGATTTACACTTAAATCAGTTATTGGGATTTCAGGACCTGTCTTCCAATTACCCTCAATGAATCGAAAAATTGCAAAATCTCTCTGAAACAATACATGACAAATTATTTTAGGACATAGAACAAGTAAAATAAGAATAATATACCGTTCATTTAGCGTATGTAAAATCACTGATAGTTAGGAGATGTCTTATTGTTAACAGATTTACATTCACATGTTTCATCAACGACTTCTGTTTCTGTATAGTCGTGGTTCTAAAGCGTCAGCTTCCTTTTTTCGTTGGTTTATTCTGTATTTACCATGCGCCCGGCTTCCACTCACTTGTATGTGCAATCAGAATCTGTTTTAATAATAAAAATTTTGCAAATGACCAATGATTAGGTAATTAAATTTATTAGTTCCATTTTTATTTGAAAAAACAGTTGTCAATTATTTCAAAAAGCCTGAATTTTAATTTTTTGGGGGGGATTGATTGTGTATAAAGTTGAGAAATCGTAGGTTTTTAAGCTGTTGATTTTGGTAAACTGTTTTTTGATTCAAATTGTCCAAAAGTTATCTCAATTTTTGAGTATCCACATTTGATTCTCAACATTTATTCAATGTATTGTTGCACAGTACTCTTGAAGATTTTCCTTCACTATTGTTAATATCTTAGTGATTTACTGGAACCCGCAATGTAATTTTATTTGTAAGGATTCTTATGAAGTATCGGAATCCAATATATATAGGGTAGTTCAAATTCAATTTTGATCTGTAGAATATTAAAATTATTTAAAACTCAGATATGATTTTGAAGAATTTCTTCCTGAGAATGTGAAGTATGAGTATAAGTAGGATTGCCACTTGTAGAATTAAATCCAAGTTCTTCTAACATACATTTTATATAACGAGCCTTACAAACGAAGACAGTGTTGTTACCTGCTTTGTCGGCAGGAACAAGTATGTATTGATCATGTAATCTATCTTATTCTTTTTTTCACTTCTAAATAAAAATAACGTTCAAGTTATAAGCATTTATTCTGATTAAAATGATATAAACATGACATAATATTTTTTAAAAAAATTAAATACGAATATATCTTTCTGATTATTCAATAATAAATTGACTTCATAATATATGTAACTTATTAAATGAGACAAGATTGATATAATATTAGCTGCAGCGTTTTGATTAAAATGAGACGAAATTTACTTGTCATCGAATATCGGTATAAAGACAATGTTACAAAATAATACATATTTTCAAGCTCACACCTGATTACATTTATTTACATCAACAAATTGGAAAAAAAGAACTTTCCACTGTTGGAATACCTTTGAAAATCTGTATAAAAAAAAAACAGAAAAAAAAATAAATAACAATTCAAATTGTAATAAATTAAGAATAAAACTAAGTCTTTTTAATAATATTTATGTACATTTGATTTAACAATCACTATCAAAACAAATTAAAATAAACGCAGTTGATATCGATTTATGTAACAACATTGATTTAACAAATAGACACAATGTAAATAAAGACAATTTCTCTCAATAAGATGTAAAAACGGGAAAATGTATTTATATAATATATATCACAGCAGCAGGTATTGACTATTACTAGCAATGGAATCACATAGGATTTTGAAACATAATTTATTTTCTCCTTGTCTGTAAACAAAATCATTTGATTTTAGTAGGAAATTAAACTTTATTTCATTTTAAGAGCAGTTTAAATAATAAAGTCATTTCCTTTAAATTTGTTCTATTTTTAATCTTATTTCTTATTTTCTATATGACCCATTTATAGGTAATTTGAATTTGAAAAAAATGAGCCCATCTAATTTATTCTAACTAGCATCGAGGGCCAGGTTAAACTCCAGTATGAGTCTTTTAATGTTATAGTGCCTTACAAGATCAAAACATGTTTTTAGTTTATCTTGAAAAGAAAAGAAGATGAACAAATATTTTTTCTAAGTAAATGAATATTTTTTTTCTTACATAATTTGTATTTAGCCTTTCATTTTCATTCGATAATCTTTTTATGGGAAAAAAGTGAAGTTCAAAATTCATTTTAAAAATATTTTAAACATAGATAGCCGGTACATAAAAATAACAAGGCAAACAAAAGTAAGCTTAAGCAGTAACCACTGTGGTGAGTGTCTAACACATAGTTCTATAATATGAATATAATATCATAATTTATCACAGCATCAGATATTAACTATTACTAGTATTAGTATCAAACAGGATTTTGAAACATATTACTCATTTTTTCCTTGAAAACTGTAATCGAAATCATGTGATTATTGTAGGAAATTAAATTTCATTTTAATTTTGAAGGCAGTTTAATACCTGAGGTTTTACTTTCAAATTATCATATTTAATTTTACACATGACCATTTGTAGATATATGATAAGGTGTAAACAAAAAGCTCTAGAAATAATTGTCTTCGATTTGTTTTTTGTACTTTTTTTATGCGTCTGGAAACAAAAGGTGGAAAAAATAATAGTTAATACAGTTTTAGCACTAATGACATGATAAATTACAGTTTAACTTAAATTTATCGAAATATATAAACACAGAAAAGAAAGTGAACATCATTTAAACATTGAAAATGTCCTGACAACCAAACATAAAAATACTGTGATAATTTACTGTAAGGGAGACAAGTTTTTGTTGTTGCTTTTTATAAGCTTACTCATAGTGGCTCAACAACGTTAACAGCTTTGCAACATTCCTCAACAATATGAAACAAGTTCTTACAAAAATTAAAACAAAAACCTCGGAACGTTTGCCTTTTTACGAGTTAATGAGTAAGATAGAAATAAATATAACTAGAAAAATTTGAAACCGAAGTACAAAGACTCAATAGAGGAAAAAGAACACAAAGGTGCAAAATCAATAAGGAAAGAACTCAATCGATTTTAAAAAAATATCTATGCATTACACCTTTTAATCCAATAACAAAAGATCATAAAAAATTTAATCTTATGGTATTTTTGTTATAAAAGTTTTTGGAACATCCTTACTGGATGAAATAATATCTTTTTTTGAAAGAAAAGATATTTATTGATTGAAAAATGAAACATAATAATTTCTAACAGAAATAGTTTTACATGATAAGACTATCATCAATTAACTAAATCAACATCATTGCCTTGCTACTATCCATGTCCTGATTATTGTGTTGTCTCCTGTTTGAACCCTTTCCTGTCAAATACAAAGCATGTTTTAATAGAAAAGATACTTATTATATAATTTTGTCCTCAAAATGTTATCAAATAGCTGGAGGTGAAAATAATTTATAAAACATTCATGGATTTAATTGAATTTAATGTAATCTTAATAGATATAATTTTAAAAAATCAACTTTACATCTTTTATTAATGATGTTTTTATTGAAAATTGATATAAATATATGTGTCACGTACTTGCAAACAGTGGAGAGCTGCATTTTTGCATCCTTACGCAATATAAGGTTAACCCAGATACAAGCAAAGCTGTCGGTCTCGCAATAATTACACAAATGATAATAGTATGTCTGTTGTTTGCTGTCTTTTGAATCCTGAAATTTAAGTTAAAAAAAGGAAAAGAAGGATTGTTCTTTGTCTTTTCGACACATTTTAACAATCTTTATACTTTTAAAGTAATTTGATTAATCCTTACCATTCTGAATTTGTTGCTGAAGTTACCTGTAGATTTTGTGATTGACTTACTGTGCGAAGGGCAGTTACTCTTCCATTTGTGATGTTAGAGAAACAGCCAAAATCTAAAAAAAAAAAAAGACAATCTTACATAGTAACTATCCATAAATTGGAAAAGGTAAATAAGTTAAAATTAAATACCATGAATTTAAATTTACTTCTTTAATATTTTGCTCATATTAAAAATATATACTGTATATGCATCATAAAATTAATGCATGAATGATTCTCAAAATATATCTAAGTAGATAAAAGTTAAAATAATTTAAAGCCAAGTCCTATTATTTTTTTCATTAGAACTTATGATACGACAAGGAAAGACTAATTTTATATTAAAGCAATATGAGCTGTATCTTATAAAATTTTATTTTGCTGATAAAATGTGCTATTATGATTAATTTGTTTGTAATTTAAACCCTAATGACCAATAAGCCCAAAATAAAGTTTAAAAATGTTTCAGAAGAAATATTTCTGTACAACCGAACATACAATTTTATATAAGAAATAATTATTGTACAGGACGACAATAATTCAATTTTGCTTTTATCAAAGCTAATAAAAAAATTTCCATCGTGAAAATGAACAACAGAAGTTTATAAATTATTTATTTTTCTGTCATTAAGTTAGTTAATCACAAATTTGCAATAAAATTTTCTGATGTCAAACATGCAGCTCATATTGCTTTAAGTCCATATTAGAAAAAAAACAAAAGGTAATCACAAGCTGTTGTAATAATAATGATTAATGTATAAGACCTGTTCAATAAATAACTACATTTATAGGATGTTGTCGAGTTGTAGGATACCGGACATGGAGGTGTAGATGATTTGCAATCTGTCAAAAAGTTCCCACGAACACTGATTCTTTGGTGTTGAATTCAGCTCATTTCCCACCTTTAACATTAAAAAAAGATGATTTTAGATTAATTCTATCTTTCTCAAAACAATTTACGATTAAAAAAAATTTTTTGATGGAATAGTAAGTTAAGAAACATTGATCTAGCTCAACGTCCATGGAAACAGTCTACACTGTACGCTATCGATTAAACTTAAAGTGCATTGTAAAAGTAATGAATTGATAACTTACAAATTACAATTTTTGTACTTCGCATTTTTGTAATATGGTTTAACTTGCTAAATATCTGTAAATGCATTTTTATTTTTACAATTTTAACCATAGATAATAAATATTATATGAAATAAAAAAAATGCATTACTAAAATATGCACAAATGTTAATATTAATAAAAGTTGAATTAACATATCCAAAGGTCAAACAAGAGTGTTCTGTTTAGTTTGCGTCTTGCAGAAGTGGTTGAGATCGAAAATTAAATTCTAATGTTTATTTTCCTTTGGGTTTTTTTCCGAAATATTGATCAAACATTAATGACCAAAATATAATTATATAAACCGTAACTGTTTATGAATTTGTATCTCTGTAGTAATTTCTGTAACAAACGACTACAACGCCAGACTGTGAAGGAGAACCTATGTCATGATTTGTAAATTGTAGTGCACGAGTATTCCCAAAACCTTTTATTTTAAGGTATTCATTGCATATAAATCATATTTTGTACCTAATAAATAAATGTTCCAATAATTTTAATCGTGTAAGAATTTTGGTCAAAATTAGCCGATATCCCATAAGTAAACATTTAATAACTTACATAGTGGAAAACAAAACCGCATACGCTGAACATATAAACTATGTTCCTTATTTTTATATATATCCAAATATCTTACCAATAATAAGTAAAGATGTAGCGCATACTTCTATTGTTTCATTCAGCCAATAGTTAATTACACAGTGATACTCAAAAGACCTGCATGAATGCTTTATATCGTGGCATCGCTTTCTTTCAACTGCTTTTCTTAGTTCTGGTGTATTCTTAGGACAGGACCATACTCTTGTAACTGTGGCAAGAGAATCTTTACAAGGAATCACAAAGCCATATGCAAATCTGTCGACTTGATGCAATACCTGCAGATAAATGCATGAAAACTGTAATACCTTTTTATGACATTTTTATGACAATACTTTATTTTAAAAAAAAAGAATATAAAATTATATTTTTTTCCAAATGTGTTTATAATTTCTTATCACAATCATTTCTTTTCTTGCACATTTAGAGCTCAATATTTTTATAGAAAAATGATAATGTTAATAATTCATATTAAAGACTCACTTTTATAAAACTATACATCAATCAAAAATCAATAAAAGTTTGAGAAATAGTATCTTTGAACTTACTTAACATCTATATTTTATAAATAATTATATACATACTTAAGTTTAAATACACTGTATATAGTGTCATATACAGTAATTATAACTGTATTGTTTTAATATGACCCTTACCATTACTTGTATCATGAACTTGACCAGATATGCCTTGAACCTACAAATATACATTATTGATTACGGTACACTTTTTGAGAAATCAATTCGTGAACAGTTAAATAGTAGCCTTTCTAAATAAACATAAAAACCGCTTCTTTCATGAGTTGCAAAAATCATCAGAGGAATTTTTTATTAGAATTGTCAGATTACATTTACCTCATCTTTATAGAAAGACCACCATTTTTTTCAACGTTTAATTCAAAAGTCTGCCATTTTTTTTTAAAATTTGAAAATGCTATGCTAGAGTGCATGCGGGGGGTCAAAGGGTGATCTAACCACTTGTTGATAAAATTCCTCTTAAAATTATTTAACAACTCTTTTCATGAGTTTAAAAACTTTATCATTGAAAAAATATTTTTTGCAAATATTTTTTCATATATTTTATATCAAAAAAAAAATAATAAAATGGGAAAAGGGCCATGTCATTGAGGACGAGAAAGACAAACATCCGGTTCTTTTCAGACTGATATACCCGATATACCTGAACATTTCATGAACAGCAGGCAAGTTAAACATATACTATCTCTTTGTTGTTTTTTTTTTAATTTGAAGAAAATGCTCACCTTAAATAAGGTCAGGAATAATTTTTAAACTCGAATAAATACTGACAAAACCAATATGCAAACAGGAGTGGCGGGGTCAAATCAAGAAAAGGTAACTTGATCAAATGAAATGACCCAATTCTGCCTTGTCTATCCATGTTTATGATACAAGTTCAACGTGTGTGATAGACACTTTTTAATTCACATAAAATTCGTTCTTTATTCACCACATAATACAAATTTAAAATTTATAAAGACCAAACATTTAAAACCTGACAGGAAAGGACTTTGAAATACTTCAAATATCGGGACAAATGCGATGTTTTTATGTTTACATTTATCTTCGACTTGTTACGTGACCCTACGTATACCACTTTTACAATGAAAACTTATTTATTGGTTTCCGTGAATACACATTTCTCTAATTAATGCAAACATTGAAATATTGAATAGTTTGAAAGCTTTTTTGTAAACATTATTCGTACATTTGGTTCTTACCTTCAGACGTTTGTACAGCCTAGTGTCAAACGGATATTTCATCGAACTTTCAAAGCGAAAGTACAAAATTATTCTCAACACTTATCATACAGACTCGGAATGCAAATGGTGATTCAAATAAATATCCTTCTTTGTTAAAAAAAACACCTATCCAAATTTAAATCTAGACATAGCTTTATTCAGAGAAAACAAAAAATTATATTTTAATCGATAAACAATGATTTTTTTATAAGTCGACCTATTTAGATGCACTTTAAATTATATGTTTTGTACTATAATTATGTATTTTAACATGAACTGTGTAAGCTGTGAAAAATACTTATAATTATATGTAAGGCATTTACAATTATCAAATGAAAGCAAAACAGAAATATTTCCTACTGATGAAAAAAAAAAGTAAAAAAAAAATGTGTAAAAATCTATCAAAACAAATCTGTCAGAGAAACATCTTTGACGATGTAATTTTTCCCCAGAAAGGAGACAAAACTCATAAAATCTTTGTAGGTTTTAGATATCCAAGTGCATTTTTACATTGAAGAAAAAGTTAAAATTCTGTGGAGGTATGGGAGGAGAAATTTCCAAATTATTTTTTTTTAATGGATGCTTTATACGAGGGTTGTTCGAAAAGTTCGTGGACGATGTCCATCTTCGTTATATTACTCACTGGAAATTTAAAACAAGCACATTATAATATGTAAAAATAATTGTTTTGTTGATGTGTGAAGTTTCATTCTATTTGATTGAACACAAATAAATATACTTCATTTTAAAATCAACATGTTTTGTACCCGCGGAGCACACAAAACGGTAATGTAACGTCAACACATAGCGTCGAGAATTAATAATAGATACTATACCTATACATCTCACACAGAATATTCCAATGCCCATTCATTAAATTCTTTTTCTAATACTTGACATTTATTTTTTAAGTATAGATCTCATTGTATAATTTCCCTTGTTAAGGTTTTAATTTCTTTTAGTACTTAACTCTCCTTTCACAGGATAAGAAACTATGAAGTGCCTTTGTCTTTCATTTACGTTTCAAATTTTTAAGTTTTGTTAAGAAGTTTACAGTAAGACCGTTTCTTCACAGGTCATCCTTATCTGATACAGAGTCTCTGTCACTCAAATATTGCCTGTACTATTTGTACACACATGCACAACTCGCTTGTGACGTATTTCCTTGATTCCTTAAACATTTATAGAGTTTATTCAGGATTTTTCCAGAGAAAAACACAAAACTGCTTCGGTATCTGCTGCTCCGTGACGTTCTAAAACGTCATCGTTTTTGTCGTTTTCAATAAGGACTACTTATGTTCTCAAGTTGATTTCTTTTCAACTAAGCAAAATATAAAACAATAATTTGGTACACGTATCGATGTAACAATTCTTAATTTGAATTTCTAGGTAGTTTTTCGTTTTTCCTCCATTTTACAGAGAATATGACTTTTGACATTATTTATTGTATTGTCTGTAACTGACTAAATTTTGACATGCTCCGCGATCCGATTTTTGCAGTTTTAAAATCTGGATAAGTTTTTAATCAATCGTAATATTTTGTCAAAATTAATGCACATCATTTAGATTTATTGATAAAATATTCCTACCAAATTTGGATAACATATGACGTCAAATAAAAAAGATATGACAGTTGTCCACGAACTTTTCGAACAACCCTCGTATAATGGTATATTTTGATCATAATGAACAAAAAGGGGAAAGGGCAAAGAGGTATTTGATCTAATATTTTCAAATCAAATCTAACAGCCAAGCTTTGTGATACAAGTCATGATTTTTAATATCTCTATCGTCAGCTCCCCACACGTATCAAACAATGTACCTTCACGTGCATACGGAGCTTATATCTCTCATTTGTTCTACGTATGAACAATTTCTAAAACAACGTAAATTACTGACAAACTAGTTAATGAAACAAGAATATCAGCGTTCTCGTTTAATGTCATCATTTCGTGGATTTATGGTCGAAACAATGACCTTGTTAGCAAGTACAATTTATTATTAATTCAAACACTGACTGAAGTCTTTATACTAATTGTTAGTCCATTATTTATACTCTAAATTGACGAGGGAACTTTTCTTAATTAATTCGTGACGAGGAGCACACGGCGGATGGATGTGGCCGGTCGGCAGGGGGATGCTCACTCCTCTATGGTACCTGATCCCATATCTGATGTTTTTAGAAGACCGTGTTTGCGCTGCTCCTATATTGTATTGTTTATAGGACTTTTGATCTTGAATGCTGTTTTTTTTCTCCAGATGAGTTTCATTCCAACTTCTAAATTTCAACTTTCTAAACGTTTTAGATTTTTAGAAATTGAGAATTTCGATTCAAACATATTTTGTTTAACCAAAATAATCTTAACTCTTTGTTACTTATCCAAAATATCAAATTTCAAACCCGGATATGAATTTTGAAACTATATCAAAAACGTTTTTGGTCGAGCAAAAGAGCTTTTAGATGTTAAAAAAAATTGTATTACCGTAAATCTGGAAATTTTTACGTCGATTTTATTTTGCGAATTCGGGTCAAAATGCTGTTGATTAATTTTTACGTTTCAAAATTTTGCGAATTACCACTGCTTTGTTTACATTTTCTTACTGGTAATTTATTTTTAAGAAAAATATTTTTGCGAATGCAATGAACGCGCAAATTTGCTTAAAATTTATCAACAGCAGAGATTTCCAGATTTACGGTAATACCGAAATAATTTCAAAATTCAAATCGGGTTTTGAATTTTATATTTTGGATATTTGCTGAAAAATTCTAAAAACTCAATGTGTTTTGGGTTTTCAAATTTGAATGTTCAAATCAAGATTCTAAATTAAAAAATTTATAAGCGCTTTGAAAGCTGAAATTTCTAAGTTTGAAGTAAATTTCAAAATATCAAGAGACGTAAAACTGTATAGAAATTTCAATTGTTAAGAGACAACTTTCTGAACAAACGATAGTTTTAACACTCAAGCACTAAAAGGAACTATATGCGGTATATTTCATATATTTGCCCCCACAAAGGTCAAATTTTGAAAACTTCCTGAAATGTGCTGAATTCAACAATTTGTATGAAAAATATAAATAAACAGAAAATATTATATTGTCAAAGCAGTGTATTCACAATATTTGTTTTTATGACGTCACAAACTAGTCCGATTTTATATCCTTTTTCAGAAAGAGAACAAAATGGACAAAATTTCAACAATTTTAGCTTTAAAATTTATAGAGCGCAAGTTTTTTCAGGAACAATATTGACATATTTCATTTATATTATCATTCTACACATTATATCAAAATATTGATCCTGAACACACATGCGCTCGGTGACTTTTACTCAAAATAATAACGAAATATGTACATTTTTCTGTAAAATTCATAAAAAAATGAAATTTACGTCATGTTTGTGACGTCATTACGTACATATGGCGTCATTATTTATGAAAATATTCAGTGCTTTGAAGTCAGCATATACTCCCCTGTTTAAGAACTTAATTAAATATATCTCCATCAAAGTTTGATTTGGGAGGCATATATTGTTTAGTACTGAATAAAGTTCTTCATTAAGATCGTTTTTGAAAATAAGAATAACGAATATTTAAGGTAAAAATTTCAAAATTCGAAACTCTAAAACCTGTTTGAGAATTTAAATGTTATTGTTTTCGAACTTTAATTTCAATTTCATTATATGTAATCAGTTTGAGGTTTTGAAATTAAGAAATGTGAACTTATGTATAAAAATCTTTAATTCTCATTCCTTTTATGAATTTGAATTGTTATGCATTATGCGCACTAAAATCTATTTTCAAGTATTGTTTTCAAATTTTTGCACAAAAAATATGAAAAGTATTTTTAACCCAAATTTTACACAGACTTTAATGAAGTCTATTTCCTGTTTTATGTATTTAGATATCATTGTCAATCCAACATTGCTTGAGACTTTTGTAATATTGTATTTCAAGCAAGCATTTAAGATACTTTCCACGGCATGGCCGGCAATAATGATCTGGATGCAACGTTTTTACATTCTCGACTCGATTTTCGTTTCGTGCTTTCCTAAAATTGTCAAAAACATTCAAAAACTTTTTGAAACGTCCTGGAAAGATACATTTCAGCCAAAAAATTTCCAGCAGAAAAATTTTATGATAAAGGCTTGGTATTTCATTATTATCAAGAAGACAGGATCATCTTGCATATTATTGCTTAACCGTAACAAAACTTGTAAATGATACTGGCCGTAGCCGTATATATTAAATCTCTTCGGTTAAATGAATTGCCTTTATATTGCATAAAACTGCACACTATTTGGTTGTACTCGTCATGCATTATTCATTTCAATGACCACACGGCGTGTGTGACTGGTCAGCAGGGGATGCTCACTCCTCCATGGTACCTGATCCCACCTCTGATGTTTCGGAGGTCCGTGTTTGCTCTGCTCCTATTTTGTATTGTTTTATGGACTTTGATATTGAATACCGTTCGTTATCTTCATATCCTTTTTCAAATTAGTTATTGGTACTTCCCATTTCCCTTATTACGCTACTTGAAATTTTACGATGCAAAAAGAAGTTTTCTGACAGAATGTCTATGAGGAAGGTTTATACAAGTATGTATGATTTTTCCACAAATTTATCATGATTGTATTTTTTTAAAAACAATCCAATTTAATTTTTTAATCTAAAATTGTACAGCAAATCATCTTAAAGGTCATTCCTCCCGATCCACCCTGCTTTTTTAGATCCGTACGTGTATATGGTCCACGTTCTAATAGTCATTAATTTAAAGATAGCAACTTGTAAACTTTTACATTCGCTTTTAATGTAGATGCTGGATTGATGAATAAATTGCTAGATAGATTAAAAAGCTTGCTAAAAGTGCTATAATATAGACATAAACACATATCAGTATCTTTGAAATCAGATTACAAAACTTTTAAACATTCGGTATATGCACGCTAAAGCACAACGAGTATGTTTTTTTTTTTGTTCATTACGATTCTCACTCGTCATTTAAAACCCTTCTGTCTGGGTAGAAAAGCCCCATGCTCTATTAATTTTGAGACACTACCACATATGTTTATAATTATATATTAAATGATTTTATGGAAGCGAATTAGGGAAACTTGGATACTTCTTTTTTTTTTTATTTTCATTTCCCACACTTTAATATCATGTTAATTTTATACTTGAATCTGTAAATTGCAAACATTAATCTGTAAAATTTATACTTAAATCGGTAAACTGCAACCATTAATATGTATTTTTTATACTTTGATCTGTTTAATTTATAATTATATCTGTTGAATTTATAATCTTATCTCTTGAATTAAGTTATCAATTTGGCAAGTTTAAAAGTATAAATAGCACTATTAAAACCAACAATCCTGCATTATAATTAATTTAGCGTTTTCTTTAACAATATCTAATGAAAATAATTATTTTATCACATATGGTATGAATATAATCATGTAGTAAGTGCTCTTGTATATCTGATATAAGGGAGACTTTCATAGAACAGTAAAAGAATTATGAATTATGTGAACGTAAAGAGCAAAGCAAACTTGATTTTCTCAATTAATATGATATTGATATCATTATACTTATGCAAATTCATCTGATGCGTTCAGCAGTTCAATTACTGATAGCAGTAATTGAAAAACATTCTACATGCATTACGGGCAGCAATTAAATTACTTATTGAATCAATAATACTTCAGTAGCAGATTGATATGATAATAATTTATTTATACCTCTGTATAAATAATTAAAGTATATAAGTTTATATTAATTTTGGAAAGCATTGATTCAATTGTGTTCATTGTAACGTTCTTAAATGACCATAATTTTAGCTATTATGTTTTACATCATGATCATACAGACCCATAAACTTTATTATCAATCTTAATAGCAAACGAGAAGACAAATATATTTGATATATATATTTTTTACTGTTTGTCGCTCTCTACTATAGTACTATTTAAGAAATATTTAATACTAGAATTAAGCAGATCCCATTTATTTTGCCGGTGAAAATTGAGTGACAAATAAGCAAATAACCCATCCTTATCATTTAAACATGTGTAACTGTGTACATGTACACTGCATATAAACATTTCAGTTTATACTATTTTTCAAATGTCATCTTGGTGTAACATCACGAAACGGCCTTTCAATTTATACAGATACATGTAACAGCACATACCGAGGTATTATATTTTCAGATTTATGTGTAAATTGCCAGATTAAAGTGAGAATTCAACAGATTAAAGTGAAAATTTAACAAATTGATATGCTATATTTACAGAATAATTTGTAAATTTGATGAGTTAAAGTGTCAAATTGATAAGTTAAAGACATCAGTGTAAATTTTAAAGATGAAAGTGTAAAATGTACAGGTTATGGTCTATACCAATACATGTATTTTACACAAAAAGGGTAAAATTAACATATATAAATCTTAACGTTACACATTAAAGTTTGCATTCTACACATTATGGTGTAGAAATTAAAAAAGTAAAAGGTGTCAAAATGACACCAATACTCTTGTTCAGTTTTTACACAGATATTTGACAAAACTAAAGAAAGAAGTGCAATCCATGACGCCAAACTCGAAATCCACATTCGTTGTAAAATCCTGTGAAGTATAATATGTGAATCAAGGATTTATCAGTTAAAAATGGACTTTATTTCCCTTGTCTGAGCTGTGATAAATCGATCGCACCACTGCTTGTAAATACAAATGCATTCGACTTAGAACAAATGTTAAAATACAGAAAATCAAGGCCCTGATTTGTAAAGATAATCAAAGTAGTCAGAAGTACAGAGAGCTAGGTTCATTTACAGAGTAGAATGGATTTCTTACATGAATCACGTTTATATTCTGATGAAAAAATTATTTTAAAACTATCAATATAAATGATAAGACACTGACAGTGAGTTTTTCAATCCTAATACCACGGTCCGATTTTGTCAGAATCAGAATTAATCTGGTACCGCAGCTGAATGTAAACAAACAGGCCAGTCTGGTTCCCTCTCCTGCTTTACCTCGTATGTGTAGAGAACTACGGTAACACTGATTATCAAAAATCCTTACGCTAATGAACTATGTTCTTTGACTTATGAAGTTTTTAAAGTCATTACTACTAATGTTTATTTTATATAGATAAAACTACGTTTTATTTTTGTTGCTTTATTTAGCTTTTGTATTATCTCAAAAGCGGTTGAGAGTAAGAACTATATTTTTGCACATAAGTTGGAAATGGCGACTATGGGGTTAACATCCTGTCTTGAACAGGATCACATAAGCCGGCAATTGCTCTTTGGGCAATAAGTCAAGCTAAAAATAGAAACATTTTGAGAATTAAACTGTGCAAACCTACAGTACTTAGGTAATTAATATTCTTTAAATACCTTTCTGATTTCAAATATCGTAACAGTGTATGAATGTGGTATATAAGAATAATATTGCAGGAAATAGTTAAATGGTTCTTGTTTTGTTTAAAGTTTTCCAATATTTTACCTGTATGTGCCTCTTTCTTATCTGCAAAGGACTATGGGATACCCGAATGTAGGTAAATATGCCTTCTAGCTCTAACAAAATCTTTCATTGATTTATGTATTTAAAGGATTGTACAAGAGCTTGAAGTGTGAATATCATTTTTTTAGGTAAAAATCATATTTCAAATAATAAAAGTAAAACGATGTCAAGATATCCTTGCTATAATTTCATTATCAGAATGCACAACTTTTTTGATGATCATATTGGTCAACAAAACCCTTTTATAAGTTTCAAAAGTACTTAATAAGCAGGGGTCTAAAAACAAATATGAAAGCAAATCTTTCTTTGGTACCAGATTCACAAATATTTGCTAATATTTGCAAATTAGTAAGAATCAGATGTTCCATCCTTTGTCAGAAATTTGAGAAAAAAAAAAAACCACGAGCTAATATCTTTTCTGAAAGATCATAAAAAAGTCGAATTTTTCATAACATTAAAAAGCATTCATTCCAAAAAACCTTGTTTCAACAATATCATAAACTACATGTATAGCTTATGTTTTTGAGTTCGAGAATTTTTCCATTAGATATAAGTTCTTTTTTATGATAGTTAATAGAATTGGAAGTATATATATATATATATATATATATATATATATATATATATATATATATATATATATATATATATATATATATATATATATATATATATATATGTATGTATTATTTATAGGTTTGAACACTATGTACTCTTAATGTCCTCCGCTCTATGTCATTTTGTACAAACACAAACTTTTAAGCTGACTTTATGGACATAACTTTTTTTTTCATTTTATACATACTAACTTGTTAGACTTAATTTCCCTAAAATGGGAGTAAAATGTTCAAAAACTGAATATTATGTGGTAAACCATTAAAAAAACTCCTTTCAAGAACGACTATCTATCCAGAAAAGTAAATATCTAGTTATTCCTATGAATGTGGAAGAATCTTCAGAAGTTACAGATTAATGTTTATATCATGACGGCTGCGGTCACAATGCACCTTATTTTTGAGAAATCTTTGTAAAAAAAAATGTCATTTAAGTCACTTTCTTAAATGACAAAGCCAAGCTATTTGTCATATTAGAATGGAAACATCCTCATGTAACTTACACTTATATTTGTTCGTATTATGGTCCATCGAGTAACACATGTCGACGAAAGGAAACTAAATGTTGAATTAAGTGAGCGGTGTGGCCTGTTCGAAATGTGTATTGTAACTCTCCTTGTGTTTATTCAAAACACCTAGAGTCGACCTTGGCGTCCTGTCTAAAGTTAAGGTGCGTGTCCATTTCCAAATACTTATTTGCCTTACCTTCACCAAACTTTTTACTAAGCTGCTGGACCAGACTTACAATTTTTTTATATCAGCAACCATATTAAAGTTTATGGAACTGAACTATTCTAAAGTATTCTAAAGTAATTCTTAAACGTATGGTTTTATAGGTTTTCTCTCTACTAGACATGCCCTGGATATAGTGTTTGACCTACTGATCTGAATGAGCAAAGAATTCAAAGATTTAAGCCAATAGCAATTTTAGTAAGTAGAAAAATTTAACCGTTTGAAGTCTAAATTTGATTGGAGGTTGAATACAACCAGGCAAGATTTTTTGTATACTAAATCTGACCTTGTTTTTTTTTTTTTTTTTTTTTCAAATGACACATTACAGTTAAATGTAAATTGATATGTGGAAATATCGGTAATTTTTTCAGATTAAAAATGAATTCTTTACAAAAATAGAAGACTCTTTTAGGACTTTCCTTTTACTGATACAATTAACATTTACAAAATAATGTTAAGTTGCTTACATCTATATATGCTTAGGACAAAAAGATGTTTTTTTTTAATTTAGATTTGTTAGAAAATTTGAGAGTCATGTCTTTTAAACAAATAATTTTTACGAATTAAGGTCATTTGTAACACAATATTGGTAGGGCATAACTATGTCCTAAAATCTTTATACAAAAATTTTGATTTATAATAATTTTCAACACTCTGTGTATTATCGATATAACTAATCAATTTGGTATATCGATCTCATCGGGATAACAGCAGTTTTCAAATATTATAATGCTTCTTAAATTTATGCTTAAACATTGCATTATCTATTTAGGGTATGCACACGCTAATGTATGATTTTTCAGGCTTCCTCCATTATTCTTCATACATGTAGCTGCAAACAAATATACAACGATTGCACAGGGAATGTACAGAAAGAATATAATAAAGTCGTAAAATAAATACTCCATCCAAGTTTAAGTCCTCTTATACATGTATATCTGCAGACATTTTGTTTTTAAGGTAGAATCTATGTCGGAAGAGTCTTTGTCACAAGATTTTAAAACTTTTGAAAATGATAAATTAGTATTTGCTCATCAATCAGTTAAAAGCTCCTGATCTGTTTCATTGTTTTTAAATCTAGTACAGACTATGAAACTTATTATTATTTTTAGGGGTACTTGTCCAGAAGGGAATATGAAAAATCACAAAAATATCTCTTCAAACATTATCGTTTATAGACTTTATTAACTGTACAATATTAAGCAATATTTTTCAAGAGTAATTACTTTTTTATTTAATTGACATGAAAGATAATTCCACATTTAAAAAAAAGGCAAATGAACTCTTTCATTTTTAGTCAATTTTCTACCTTAAATTTGTCAAAATTTTTCAGAAGTCTTTGTCAGAATGTTTTCAATCATAATATGATGAAGAACATACCCAGTTAATTACAAAAAGTGATTAAATATATGTCTTTCGCCTCAAATTATGAGAGAGAGGCTATTTACAGATGCTAATATTCTTGACCTTTTTGCACTTACACGGGATTTTTACTGTTTAGGGTTACCTTTAGATTAAAAATGTTTATCGAAAATTGTATTTTTAATTTAAAAAGATCATGTTTTAAGAGAAAAATTGTAATCAAACACCAAGAATATGAATAAGTAACAAATATTTATGAAAAGGAATGCACGTCATTTTATTATATATATCACAAAAATGTACACACGATCACACGATCTGCAACACTCACATCTTTGACTTAGACACATTTCATCAAGATATTACACTATTTAGTTGGCAACTGAAGAGTTCTTAGGATTTTTGCATTCCTTCAAAAACGTTACATACCATTCACATTATTACAGTAAGTTGTAATACATTGTAAGTTTATTGCGCAAGATAGTCTTGGAATTTTTAACTTAATAAAGGTCAAGATCTAGTAAATGAAAGGTGTCTACAGGTTTTCTCTTAGTCCAAAAATCTATTGTCATTAAGCATTATAAACTAAAAAATATATGAATTGAATTAAGATTATTTCGGTATGATTTTAAATTGAATTCTATGAATTTCAAAATGCAGTATTTTCTACAATTTTTATTGAAGCTGTAAAGTACGGGAAAAAGTTATATTGGATTAATTATGACGTCATAATAGATCTAGCACAAGCTTAACACATTCACTAGTTATGATATCATACGACGTAGGTTCTACGTTAATTTATTATATTATATTATTATATTACAAAACATTTTTTATATTATAAAATGTGATTTGATAAGCCTTTCACTTTGTACAAACTGCCTTAACTTTTACAATATGATGCCAAGATCAATAAGTTAGTAAGATCGTGCTGTGTTGAATCTTAATAATGATAAACCTGTAAGTATTAGTAAGCTTCTGTGTAGTATAAACATATCAAATATTTCAAATATCCTATAATTTCATATATAGTAATTTTATGACCTAATATTTTGTGCAATGCCATTCTTAACTTTCCCTGTACAAAATAATATATGGACATATAAAATTAGCATCTTAATATAAACAAAAGATATAAAAGTACAACACATACTTATATAAACACGAAGAAACATATTTTTTTAAGAAGGCACACTCAAATATTGGAAATTAAATCTATTTTAAGTATTGAGTCTGTAAACGTTTTGGAGTTATATATATCAAGTATCTAAAATATTTTCATGAAAAAACCTCGTAACAATACTATACATGCTTGTAAAGCAGGATAGACGTGACCCTTATTTTCGAAAGGATCGAAATGTATTCTGCATGAATCTTTAAACTCCGAGGTAGCAAGGCACGGCATATACTTGCATATTAAAGGGTCTTTAGCGACTAAAAAAGGCAACATTTTGAAACCATTCACAGGAACCTGATTCCATTTCGTATGCTGTTGCAATGCTTGATATTTTGTAGCGGAACAAATAGGTTTGATAGTTGTAAATGGATAGGAAACATAAGGTCCTAGTGTAGTGTACGTTTCCTCCTCCTGCATCTATCTCTCAAGGGACGAAAAAAAATATTTCTATTTTTTAATGCATCTAGACTTGCATTTAAATTAACGATAGTGTTACAGATGAGTTGTTTTTATTAAATTTGTGTTTTTCTTATGTCTTAAAATTTTCGTCGACAAAGGATTCAAAATAGTATGATACCTATTTTTATCACAACCTTAACTGTATTTAATTTCACGATCAATTTTGAAAGGCATTTCTTTATCGGTTTGATTTGTATATGTATAGGTACCGGAGAGAATACGGAGAGCTATAAAAAATGAAAACTGGAGCATATGGATTGCTTAACAAAGTTTCATTTTGAAAGTGAACTGTCAAATGTTTATCCTCTAGCATTTTACCTTTAAGACCGGAATATTTCATGAGTGCTTTATATAAAGATTTACTTCCTTCTCGAACCTTTATCAAACAATGGAAAATGAGTTGATAGAGGTGGATTTACCACACTCTAATCTGGATTGGGAGTCGGTAAGTGATGAGGAGTTAGCATTTGATGCTCAAGATGTATTGCGATGTACCTATTGTGAAATTGAAATTGCTACGCACTTTTGTCGTACTTGTACCGACGAACTATGTCTATCCTGTAGAAAATTTCATTTAAAAAGCAAGGTCCCTTCCGGACACGAAATAGTGACAATCAAAGAAAAGCATGAAGATGGGACAACAATTGAGAAATGCCTAATTCATGAAAATAATATATATTTTGCATGCTGTGTAGAATGTAAACTTCCAGTCTGTACAGAATGCATGAAAACAAAACATAATGGACATCCAATAGTTGATATTTCACAAATGTGGAATGAAGAAAAAGAGAAAGTTGAACAAAGTATCTCAAAACTCAAGGAAAGGATACCAACAGATCAATTTGCTTTATCTAGTGCTCGAGAGGGCATGTTTCAAATTGAAAAATGGTTTGAAAAAAGAAGGGAGGAATATAAAAAAGAAGGCGAAATATTAAAGGAAAAAGTAGATGAACTTGTTATGAAAAATATAGAAAGGTCAAAAGAAGACGAGAGACAACAAAAACGAATATTTGAAGAAATTGAAGAAGAAAATGAAATTGCACTCAGAGATTTAATCTCCAAATATGAAGATCAAATATCAAATGGTCATCCTGCAGAACTGCTTGTATTCCTGAAGGGGCACGTACTAAATCCTCGGAAGACAGACATATTTCCTAGGATCCAAGCATTAAACGTAAAAGACGTTTGCACTTTAAATCTACAACATCAACCAGAATCAGCATGCTGTGCAGAGAGTATCATTAAAATAAAGACGTCGCCTTTAAACGAAACAGGTAAAAATAATCTTTTTTTAAAGAAAAATATATATATTGTAAATGGATATTTCTTAATGAAAGATTCTTGTCTGGTTTCTAACTAAATGAACTATTCAATGTATATTTACTAACTTATAAAATTATATATCTTTGATAAAGATGTTAAGGGCCCAAAGATTATATTTTAGCTTGTTCCCATTATCAAATAGTTGGAAACAATTTGAAGCAGAAATAGTAAGTTGAGTTTGAAATCAAGCAGTGACTATATTTTTGGCGGAATGGCGGCGTAAACATAATACAATATATATCAGTATTTTGACCTCTCAAATTTACAACTGAAGAATGAATTTAATTTAAAATTAAAACAAGCAAAGACTTTAAAGACTTTTTTACACTGTATCTAACTCAAATCTTTCGTTATGGATCAATTGGAACCATCATCTGACAGACCATTTAGTGATATATCATTTGACGCAAACAGAATAATGAATTATTTTATTTTAAAAATAGATGTGGTTAATGCCTAGGTTAACATGTGATCCATGAATTTCTTCTGAAGGTATTCTATATACTAAATTTAAAACCAGTCTGAAAATACAGGAAATTATATTTTGAGATAAAGGGGTTTGATTTTTAGGTCACCTGAGTAAACTCAGCTTCTTTTCTGCAACCGATAAACCAATTTCAACCAAATTTGGCACAAAGCATCTATGGGTAAAGAGGAACAAAAATTGTGAATTTCATACTCCCTGCTTCCCCCTTGGCCTGGGGGGTGGGGCAAAAACCACTAAAATTAATGTAATCTTTAAAAATCTTCTTCTCTACTCCTGGACATCAAGCAGTCAAACTGTTTGCATGATTGTTATCAGCATTGAGTCTTCTACCAAAATTGTGAAATTCATGGTCCCAGGGTCAGGGGTTCTAGTGCTAGGGCGGGACTAAATAAGTATAAAGAAAAAATGCATTATTTCTTTGAAAATCTTCTTCTCTGCTCCTTGGTATTAAATAAACTAACTAAGTGCATAGTTATGATGAGCAAGAGTGCCTCTACCAAAATTGTTAATTTTATGGCCCCAGCGTCAGGGGTTCTGGTGTTAGGGCGGGGCTCTAGTGATTATATAGTGAAAATATATGAATTCTTTGAAAATCTTTTTCTCTGCTCCTGGGTATTAGATAAACAAAAACAAACTAAATGCATAATCATGATCTGCAAGAGTGCCTCTACCAAAATTGTGAATTTGATGGCCGATGGTTAGGGTTCGGGTGTTAGGGCAGGGCTCTATTGATTATATAATTGAATCCTTTGAAAAAAAAATTCTTTTCTGCTCCTAGGAATTAAATAAAATAAGTACATAGTTATGATGAGCAAGAACTCCTCTTCCAAAATTGTGATTTTATGGCCCTAGTGTCGGAGTTCTAGTGATAGGGTGGGGCTCTTTTGATTATTTAATGAAAATACATTAAATCTTTGAAAATTTTCTTCTCTGTTCTTGGGTACTCAGCAGATGAACTACTTATGTAGTTATGATGAGCAAGGACCCTAATCTTCCAGAATTGTGAATTTCAAGGCCCCAGGGTCAGGGGTACCATAGGGGGGTGTACTTATATACTGAAACTGGATGAATTGTTTGAAATCTGCTTCTTGGTATTAATCAAATATTTTTGAAAAGCAAGGGTGCCTTTTCAAAAATTGTGCAATGTTTGGATCTAGGTCTAAGGGTCAGGGGTTCATGTGTGATGGAGGCATTACTGATTATTGCTGAATATTACTGATTACTTGAAATGCATTTTTTGTTCCCCCACCCTGCCTATGGGTATTAAGTAAACAAAATAAGAAACTGCTAAGCGTATTGTTATGATGATCAATGGTGCCTCTTTCAAAATTGTGAACGCCATAGCATCTGGCTTAAAACATGAATCAAATTAAATCACTGGAAAGTTGTTGCATAATGCTCAGGTGACCTATAAGGCCCATGTGCCTCTTGTTTGGGCATACCAGCATTTGGAAATTTTAAATCTATTTTCTAATAAAAGATAATATTTTAGTGCAAAGCATTTTTATGCCAACTTTTAGAATTGATCTAAATTAGCAAACTAATTTAGAAAGGAATAAACCCTCTCTTGAAAAACCCACACCTAATTAATTTTGTCAGAAGCAATCATAACCCTCTCTTCCCCGCAATTTGCTTTTGGGGGATGGGGGTTGAAAAAGATAGCCAAGGTTTAATACAACATCCTTTTATTAATAATAACGATAATATTAAGGTATATATGTATATATAGAACATTTCGCCGAGTGTGGTAAAGGGAAATTTAAGATTTTTCCGTTCTACAAAATGTGGACATCGGATGGAAATGCCCGTGTTACCAAAGAGGACTACTTTATAAGACTTTTTAAACCAAAATTGAATTGCAAATGACATTATGTATTATTCACAAAACTTATTTTATTTCTATGCTTTAATTATACATTATTTGACTGCGTTGAAAAAGTTCATGCAGCCGCTACTACAAACTACATTGTGACGT
>NW_026936268.1:50000-71736 GCF_032062105.1 Saccostrea cuccullata
GAGAGATATTCAATTAAACTTTTGGTTTATATTTATATTTTTACACGAAACAAACTGGTTTGCATATATTAACAAACTAGGTCTAGGGAAGGAGAAATCTGGACTGGGGGGATAACCATCTTTTGACCAGTCATCATTAGTTACTCTTCTCAGAACACACATGTTTATGTACACTTTTGGTCATTTTGTCGCATCCCTCACTGCTCAATGGCCCTGAGTGCCGAGTCAAGGTCAAAATTAGAAAAAAATAATGATAATAATAATAATAATAATAATAATAATAATAATAATAACTAGATGAGATCTCGTTGCGAGCAACGAGTAGGTCTTCCGTTGAATTTCTAAATAAGATGAGATGTGATTTTGACTGAGATAATCGTTAAAAGAGAATAACTTTAAGTTTTCCTTCATTAAATTCAAGATTTCTACTTTTTATAAGGGTATTCTGAACATCTTTTGTTCAATAAGGCTTATAAAAATACTCCCCCTTTTTGAGAAGTAAAGCATAAAAAATATAGCATTTTGTCCCTTGCAACTCCTAATTACGTAACATATGATCAAAATGTTATCAGATATTGATGCAAATCGTTATGATGAATAATTTTGCCCCAGTAATGTATAACAAAATATTGATCATTAAAAAGTTATAGATAAAAGAAATTTGGCCCCTCTAAGCCCCTATTTTGAGGGGTCAGCCCCTTTTTCTTGATATCAAATGAAAGGTATTGTGATTTTGAAGTTTTTTTGTTCAACACTTATTCAGAGATTTCTTTTCGTTGTGGAGATATCCTAAATTGAAATATTTAGGGGCCACTCTTACGAGTCCTTAATGGGGCCGTTTTACAAAAATTCAAGGTATGCATATTGTTTAGAACATTATTCTGACCATCTTTTGTTCAATATTGCTTATCAAAATATTCCCCCTCTTCGAGATATAAAGCATCAAAAATTTGATATTCTGGCCCCTTGTGACCCCTAATTACGTAACATATGATCAAAATTGTATCATATATTGTTGCAAATCGTTAAGATAAATACTTTTGCTTAAGTAATGTATAACAGAATATTGATCATTAGAGAGTTATAAGAAAAAGAATTTTGGCCCCTCTGAGCCCCTAATTTCAGGGGTCAGCCCCTTTTTCTTGATATCAAATGAAAGGTTTCGTGATTTTGAAGATTTTTTTTCAACACTTATTCAGAGATTTCTATTTGTTGTGGAGATATGCTTAAAGAAAATATTTAGGGGCCACTCCTACAAGTCCTTAATGGGGCTGTTTTACAAAAGTTCAAAGTATGCATATTGTTAAGAACATTATTCTGACCATCTTTTGTTCAAAATTGCTTATATAAATATTACCCATTTTCGAGATATAAAAAGTCAAAGATTTGACATTCTGCCCCCTTGTGACCCCTTATTACGCACCATATGATCAAAATTGTATCATATATTGTTGCAATTTGTTAAGATAAACACTTTTGCTTCAGTGATGTATAACAAAATATTGTTCATTAGAGAGTTATAGATAAAAGACTTTTGGTCCCTCTGAGCCCTTAATTTTAGGGGTCAGCCCCTTTTTCTTGATATCAAATGAAAGGTCTTGTGATTTTGAAGATTTTTTGTTCAACACTTATTCAGAGATTTCTACTCGTTGTGGAGATATGCTAAATGGAAATATTTAGGGGCCACTCCAACAAGTCCTTAATGGGGCCGTTTTACAAGAATTCAAAGTATGCATATTGTTTAGAACATTATTCTGGCCATCTTTTGTTCAATATTGTTTATCAAAATATTCCCCCTTTTCAAGATATAAAGCGTCAAAGATTTGACATTCTGCCCCCTTGTGACCCCTTATTACGCAACATATGATCAAAATTGTATCATATATTGTTGCAAATTGTTAAGATAAACACTTTTGCTTCAGTAATGTATAACAAAATATTGTTCATTAGAGAGTTATAGATTAAAGACTTTTGGTCCCTTTGAGCCCTTAATTTGAGGGGTCAGCCCCTTTTTCTTGATATCAAATGAAAGGTTTCGTGATTTTAAAGATTTTTTGTTCAACATTTATTCAGAGATTTCTACTCGTTGTGGAGATATGCTAAATTGAAATATTTAGGGGCCACTCTTACGAGTCCTTAATGGGGCCGTTTTACAAAAATTCAAAGTATGCATATTGTTAAGAACATTATTCCGGTCATCTTTTGTTCCATATTGCTTATCAAAATATTCCCCCTTTTCGAGATATAAAGCATCAAAGATTTGACATACTGGCCCTTCGTGACCCCTAATTACGCAAGATATGCTTAAAAGTTTATAATATGTTGTTCTAAATGGTCTTAAATTAAATGATATCGAAAATTCGAGCAGAAAAAATGATAAAATTTTTTGGTCATATGGGGGATCGAACCCGGGTCGCCCGCGTGACAATCCAACGCGCTAACCATTTAGCCATTGGGATCGCCGCTTCGCATTTTCAAATGCAAATATCTCGAGATTGGCTCTTTCGATTTTCAAACAAATTACATATTTCGCTTCTGCAAAAGGGTCTTTATTCAAATCAAAAACAAAAATGTTAAAAAAGAAAAGTTGAAAAATTACGTTTTTTAAATTCGCTTCCGGTATCGACCGGAAGTACTGACAACGCACGAAAAGGCGATTCTGCAACGCTATAAATCATGAACTATCATCTTCAATTCATTTTCAGTTCATATCTTAAGCAGTTTTCGCTACTAAATCAAGACAAAATTGCATTTTAAAATCAGAAAATTCCCCATATCTCACGACGGGAAGTGACGTCATAAAAACGCTTAAAAATCTATCAAGATCGATTAATTAGCTATTACATATGAAAATTTCATGTAAATCGGTCGAGCCGTTTCTGAGAAATCGCGTGCACAAAATCGGTTGGAAGAATAATAATAATAATAGAGAAAAAGAAACCGAACGAAAACAATAAGGTCTTCCGTTGGAAACGGAAGACCTTAATAATAATGTTATTATTATTATAAGGGTCTTCCGTCTTCAGCGGAAGACCCTTCTATTATTCTTCGGTTTCTTTTTTACCTTTATTATTATTAAGGTCTTCCGTCTCCAACGGAAGACCTTCTTGTTATTCTTCGGTTTCTTTTTCCCTATTATTATTATTATTCCAACCGATTTTGTGCACGCGATTTCTCAGAAACGGCTCAGCCGATTTTCATGAAATTTTCATATGTAATAGCTAATCAATCGATCTTGATAGGTTTTTAAGCGTTTTTATGACGTCACTTCCGGTCGTGAGATATGGGGAATTTTCTGATTTTCAAATGCAATTTTGTCTTGATTTAGTAGCGAAAACTGCTTTAGACATGAACTGAAGATTAATTGGAGATGATAGTTCATGATTTATAGCATTGCAGAATCGCCTTTTCGTGCGTCGTCACTACTTCCGGTCGATACCGGAAGTGAATTTAAAAAACGCAATTTTTCAACTTTTCTTCTTTAATATTTTTGTATTTGATTTGAATAGACACCCTTTTGCAGAAGCGAAATATGTAATTTGTTTGAAAATCGGAAAAGCCAATCTCGAGATATTTGCATTTGAAAACGCGAAGCGGCGATCCCAATGGCCGAATGGTTAGCGCGTTGGATTGTCACGCGGGCGACCCGGGTTCGATCCCCCATATGACCAAAAAATTTTATCATTTTTTCTGCTCGAATTTTTGATATTATTTAATTTTAGACCATTTGGAACAATATATTATAAACTTTTAAGCATATCTTGCGTAATTAGGGGTCACGAAGGGCCAGAATGTCAAATTTTTTTTGCTTTATATCTCAAAAAGGGGGGACATTTTGATAAGCAATATTGAACAAAAGATGACCAGAATAATGTTCTAAGCAATATGCATACTTTGAATTTTTGTAAAACGGCCCCATTAAGGACTCGTAAGAGTGGCCCCTAAATATTTCAAATTAGCATATCTCCATAACGAATAGAAATCTCTGAATAAGTGTTGAACAAAAAATCTTCAAAATCACAAGGCCTTTCATTTGATATCAAGAAAAAGGGGCTGACCCCTCAAATTAAGGGCTAAGAGGGACCAAAAGTCTTTTATCTATAACTTTCTAATGAACAATATTTTGTTATACATTACTGAAGCAAAAGTGTTTATCTTAACGATTTGCAACAATATATGATACAATTTTGATTATATGTTGCGTAATTAGGGGTCACAAGGGGGCAGAATGTCAAATCTTTGACGCTTTATATCTCGAAAAGGGGGAATATTTTGATAAGCAATATTGAACAAAAGATGACCAGAATAATGTTCTAAGCAATATGCATACTTTGAATTTTTGTAAAACGGCCCCATTAAGGACTTGTAGGAGTGGTCCCTAATTATTTCCGTTTAGCATATCTCCACAACGAATAGAAATCTCTGAATAAGTATTGAACAAAAAATCTTCAAAATCACAAGACCTTTCATTTGATATCAAGAAAAAGGGGCTGACCCCTCAAATTAAGGGCTCAGAGGGACCAAAAGTCTTTTATCTATAACTTTCTAATGAACAATATTTTGTTATACATTACTGAAGCAAAAGTGTTTATCTTAACGATTTGCAACGATATATAATACAATTTTGATCATATGTTGCCTAATTAAGGGTCAAAAGGGGGCAGAATATCAAATCTTTGACGCTTTATATCTCGAAAAGGGGGAATATTTTGATAAGCAATATTGAACAAAAGATGACCAGAATAATGTTCTGAACAATATGCATACTTTGAATTTTTGTAAAACGGCCCCATTAAGGACTTGTAGGAGTGGCCCCTAATTATTTCCGTTTAGCATATCTCCACAACGAATAGAAATCTCTGAATAAGTGTTGAACAAAAAATCTTTAAAATCATAAGACCTTTCATTTGATACCAAGAAAAAGGGGCTGACCCCTCAAATTAGGGGCTCAGAGGGGCCAAAAGTCTTTTATCTATAACTTTCTAATGATCAATTTTCTGTTATACATTACTGAAGCAAAAGTATTTATCTTAACGAATTGCAACAATATATGATACAATTTTGATCATATGTTACGTAATAAGGGGTCAGAAGGGGCCAGAATATCAAATCTTTGATGCTTTATATATCGAAAAGGGGGAATATTTTGATAAGCAATATTGAACAAAAGATGACCAAAATAATGTTTTAAACAATATGCATACTTTGAATTTTTGTAAAACGGCCCCATTAAGGACCTGTAGGAGTGGCCCTTAAATATTTCCATTTTGCATATCTCCACAACGAATAGAAATCTCTGAATAATTGTTGAACAAAAAATCTTCAAAATCACAAGACCTTTCATTTGATGTCAAGAAAAAGGGGCTGACCCCTCAAAATAGGGGCTCAGAGGGGCCAAAAGTCTTTTATCTATAGCTCTTTAATGATCTATATTTTGTTATACATTACTGGAGCAAAATTATTCATCATAACGATTTGTATCAATATATGATACAATTTTGATCATATGTTGCGTAATTAGGGGTTGCAAGGAAAAAATGCTGTATTTTTTATGCTTTACGTCTCAAAAAGGGGGAGTGTTTTTATAAGCTTTATTGAACAAAAGATGTTCAGAATACCCTGATAAAAATGAGAAATTTTAAATTTAATGAAGGAAAACTTAAAGTTATTCTCTTTTAACGATTATCTCAGTCAAAATCACATCTCATCTTATCTAGAAATTCAACGGAAGACCTACTCGTTGCTCGCAACGAGATCTCATCTAGTTTTTATTCTTTTTTCTTCTTACAAAATTTGTGCAGAAGATTTCTCGGAGATGGCTCGTTCGATTTGCTTCAAATTTTCACGGTCGATGCGTTGTCATCTGAAGTTAATTCCGGCAAATCATTTTTTTGAAATTCACTTCCGGTCGGAAGTTATCGCCCTTTGATCAAAATTTGGAGGACCTCCTTGTCTGTGATGGAACTCAAAAACGGCTGAAGCTAGAAAGGTGAAATTTTTAGTGATGATAGAGGACATGTTGCCACGTTGCAACATGGTCAGGATTTTTTCCGGAAGTGCCTAGTATGGAAGCTCGGTAGGGGTCAAAATTTAGGACACGTTTTATGAGTGATTTTTTGGGACATTTTGCATCATATCTTTGAAAATATAGTTATTTTGTTATAACATATTGAACAACATTTGTGCAAAATATAAAAATCTTTAATATGATATCAAGAAAAATGTGCTGACTCATCAGATAAAGGGCTGAGAGGGGCCAACACATAATTAGGGGCCAGAAGGGGCCAGAATGCTAAATCTTTGATGCTTTATATCTCGAAAGGGAGAAATATTTTGATGAGCAATAATGAACAAAAGATGTTCAAAATAATGTTCTGAACAATATGTAACCTTTCATTTTTCGCTAAACGTCCCCATTAAGGAGTTGAAGGGTTGGCCCCATAACATTTCTTTTGCTAATAGCTCAAAAACTAAAAGGAATTTCTGAACAGTTGTTGAACACAAAATGTTCAAAATCTTAAGAGCTTTAAGATGAGATCCTGAAAAAGGGGCTGGGCACTCGAATTAGGGCCAAGTGGGGCCAAAAGTCTTCAATCGAAAACTCTTTATCAGTTAATATTTTGTAATACATTACTGAAGCAAAGATGTTTATCTCAACCATCTACAATTATATATTATGATTTTTATGTCGTATGTTACATAATTAGGGGCCACAAGGGGCCAGAATGCAAAATCTTTGATGCTTTATATCTCGAAAGGGAGAAATATTTTGATAAGCAATATTGAACAAAAGATGTTCAAAATAATGTTCTGAACAATATGCAACCTTTCTTTTTTCGCTAAACGTCCCCATTAAGGAGTTGAAGGGTTGGCCCCTAAATATTTCTTTTGCTAATAGCTCAAAAACGAAAAAGAAATTCTGAAAAGTTGTTGAACACAAAATGTTCAAAATCTTAAGATCGTTAAGATGAGATCCCGAAAAAGGGGCTGGGCACTCGAATTAGGGGCCAAGAGGGGCCAAAAGACTTCAATCGATAACTCTTTATCAGTTAATATTTTGTAATACATTACTGAAGCAAAGATGTTTATCTCAACCATTTACAACTTTATATTATGATTTTTAGGTCGTTTGTTACATAATCAGGGGCCACAAGGGGCCAGAATGCCAAATCTTTGACGCTTTATATCTCGAAAGGGAGAAATATTTTGATAAGCAATATTGAACAAAAGATGTTCAATATAATGTTCTGAACAATATGCAACCTTTCATTTTTTACTAAACGTCCCCATTAAGGAGTTGAAGGGTTGGCCCCTAAATATTTCTTTTGCTAATAGTTCAAAAACGAAAAAGAATTTCTGAATAGTTGTTAAACAAAAAATGTTCAAAATCTTAAGATCGTTAAAATGAGATCCTAAAAAAGGGGCTCGGCACTCGAATTAGGGGCGAAGAGGGGCCAAAAGTCTTCAATCAATAACTCTTTATAAGTTAATATTTTGTAATACATTACTGAAGCAAAGATGTTTATCTCAACCATCTACAATTATATATTATAATTTTTATGTCGTATGTTACATAATTAGGGGCCACAAGGGGCAAGAATGCAAAATCTTTGATGCTTTCTATCTCGAAAGGAAGGAATATTTTGATAAGCAGTATTGAACAAAAGATGTTCAAAATAATATTCTGAACATATGCAACCTTTCATTTTTTGCTAAACGTCTCCATTAAGGAGTTGAAGATTTGGCCCCTAAATATTTCTTTTGCTAATTGCTCAAAAAACTAAAAGAATTTCTTAACAGTTGTTGAACAAAAAGTGATCAAAATCCTTAGAGCTTTAAGATGATATGAAGAAAAAGGGCTGATTCCTAAAATTAGGGGCCGTTAGGGGCCAAAAGCCGATTTTTAAGTCTTTAATGTTCAATGTCTTTTTACAGATTGTGGTAAATCATTATTTTTGAATGAAAATCTCAATCAAAATCTTATCTCATCTTATCAAGAATTGGACGGAAGACCCACTCGTTGCTCGCAACGAGATCGTATCTAGTTATTATTATTATTTTTATTATTATTATTATTATTATTATTATTATTATTATTATTATTATTATTATTATCATTATTATTATTATTATTATTAAATATGTATACATAATTTCAACATAATCATGAACACATTAGACTTATTCATGCCAACATGCAAATTAATAACGTTTAACAATCTCTTTAGATAATCTTATATTATTTTAATAAAGTTACTTACTGAAGCCATTATACTGGTATGATATATACAATCAAAATGAAACTGAAAATAATATGTTAGCATCCAAGATTATTATGTTAACATGCGAATAATGTATGTCAACATGCAAGACATATGACTTATTTATGTCAACTGGAAAGATAATTATGTCACATGGTAGATATTTACGTCGATATGCGACTTATTATCTTGCATGTTTTCATAAACATGTTGCAATTTAAAATATAACTCGAATGTTGTCAAAAAAAATTTCGCATGTTAACATACATGTTATAAGTCGCATGTTGACATAAATATCTTGCATTTTGCATAAAAAACTTGTATGTTGACATAATATTTATATAGCATAAATAACTCGAATTTCAACACAATTATGTTGAATCTTGGAGTATCCTTTAAAATACTATTATTGGTGAGTAATGTACCCACATCAAAATTATATTCTCTAATAAGATTGTTAACTTACAGGTTTACATAATTCTTTGCATGTAGAAAAAATTATCTTGAATGTTTACATACTTTTCTTGCCTGTTGACATAGTTATCTTGCATGTAGGGTACAAAAATATGCCTCCATAGGTGACAACCCTATATAGATAAAAATAAATTCTCGAATTGGACGTAAAACAACATACAAACATTCTTTTTAGGTAGGATTCTTCTCTGGTTTCTGACTAGAGGGAATTTTCAAAGTACATTTGATGATATGTCTTACATATTTAGATGTAAGAGATTTGAAAGACCATATTTTTCTTTCCTCATCACAATTATACAACTTTGAATAGAAATGGTAAGTTGCGTTTGAAAACTAGCAGGGACTATATTTTTGGCGGAATGGTGGCATATGAAAATATCTTCTTTTCTGTCTTTCAAAATTATTATAGAACATTGAATTTAGTTATAATTTTTACGTAATCAAAACTAGACGAAATTTTCATATGTAAGTTAAATTAATAATAAAGGACTTAAGTTTCAAAATATATCAAATAAATACGATTTTGTCACACATACTAGAACTATGTTTAAATGCTTCAAATCTAAGTACAAATTTGAGCCAAAAATCCGTATAAAGTGTTATTTCTCTCGTAGTTACGAACAAAATTTTACTATATGTGAAAATTAAAAAAAAGTTAAATATAGGAAGCAAATAAAAATAACTAATAAATCCTTAAAATTTAAGAAAAGAAGAGGAAATTCGGATTAGCAAATATCCATTTTATTTAAATTATCCATGTCAGTTTGGTAATATCATCTTATGGGCCCTATATGGCATTTTTTCATGCAAAAAGAAAAAAAAATTAATCCTTTGAATTACAAGTAGTGATCGCATGATTGGAAACAGTATTTTTTTATTCTTAATGCCCAGGATAAAGGTAGTGACCTTGACCTGACCTTGCCTCTAATATTAAACGGTCTTAATTAATCTCACTGATACCATCACTTATTGATATTGTTCTCTTGATTCTGTGAATATTTCATTAATTTTTAAATACAAAAAATGTGGGAATAATCCTACCTTGAGAATAATGCATATGAAAATGAGAAATAAATCTATTTTATAGAATGGATTAAAATCGGATATCTCGATGATAATGAAGAAAAATATCATGGTAAGGGGAATATTCTTGTTGTCGCAAGCATCGTCATCGGAACAAGCCATTCTTGTGCTGCCATGTCCTTTCTACACGATTTCAAAAGAAATCCTTTGAAAATCAGTTATGTTTTTTCAATTGCAAATACCGTTCTACACATTAAAAATGGTGACATTACATATGCAGAAGAGGAGGAGGAAATTGAACACATAGAAAACGATAGGAAGGAAGTTTTAAATTGTTCATTTTTGAAGATGAAAATAACAGTAAGTCTCTCTCTCTCTCTCTCTCTCTCTCTCTCTCTCTCTCTCTCTCTCTCATCACAATATATATATCCATGTAAATTAAGCATTTGGTTATATTTTATATACCGTGTTTGTGAAGGATTCACTGGAATCTTGAAATGTGTTCTCTGTTTTCTATAAATACGAGGGGTGATCAAAAAGTTCGGAAATTAATTCTCTATCTACCTAACTACAGTTCTGACAAGAATGAAATTTGTCACAAATATAGCCCTTAACATGTGCTTTATGCAGTATGAGTCATGTCGAAATGTACGTCATAATTATGACGTCATGATGTTAAAATGACGTCCATATAGAGGCGACTGTGACGAAAATGAAAGAGTTAATCGTACTTGAACAAAGGACTACAATAAAATTTTGTGTAAAACTAGGTAAATCCTTCACGGAATATACGATGATTTACATAAAGTTTATGGGGAATGTGGGCTTTCAAAAGGTACAATAAGTAAGTGGATGAAACGTTTTATTGAGGGAAGGGAGACGGTGAAAGATGATGATAGATCTGGGTGCCCGCTGAACGTAAGTACCGAGATAAACGTGTCTGAGGTTATGTAATGAAAGATCGAAGAGTTACGATTAGGGAAATAGCTAATGATCTTAGCATGTCTTATGGAACAGTTCAAGAGATTTTAACGAGTAAGCCTAACATGCAGCGAGTTTGTGAGAGATGGGTCCCTCGCCTCCTTCTGCCAGAGCAAATGAGGGTGAGAGTGAATGCGTGCCGGTCCTACGTTAGTAGATATGAAAAAGAACAAAATTATTTCATGAATAGAATCATCACATGTGATGAAACTTGGGTACATTTCTATGAGCCAGAAAGTAAACAACAAAGTTCAATTTGGAGGCATCCTTCCTCGCCATCACCAATAAAAGCACGCGTAACCAAGTCAGCAGGGAAGGTTATGCTCATAGTTTTCTGTGACATCAACAGCATAATTCTAAATCACATGGTATTACCCAAAACTTCAGTTACTGGGGACTACTATGCACCGGTAATCAAATCAAGATTTGATGAGAGCAGTAAAGAGAAAGCGCCCAGATCTGATAAGAACTGGATTCATTCTGCACCATGATAATGCACCCAGCCATAAAAGTCGGGTTGTGATGGACACCATGGAAACACTGGGTATAGAAAACCTAATTCATCCCACCTACAGTCCAGATTTGGCAATTTGTGACTTCTGGCTATTTCCAATTTTTGAAAGATAACCTACGGGGAGAAAAATATGAGTCCCGGGAAGATCTTGGTACTGCTGTGAACAAGGTGCTAAGGGTCATGTCACTTGATGGCTTGGATCACGTGTTTCGCGCATGAACCGATGGGAAAGGTGCATAAAAGCTAGAGGGGCCTACTTTGAAAAAGAATAAACTCAAAATATAACTTTGAAAAATATTTTAAAAGTTATTTAATTAGTTTGCGAACTTTTTGATCACCCCTCGTATCATCAGTATTTTAAAATATACCGGTATGATTCTTTATGCATTTTTATTTGAAAAATGTTGTTTCTTGATTTTAGGCTTCTTTGCTAAAACATTCTACAATGGAGGTAAAGGACGGAAGCACGATTCATTTTTCAACATTTTATACAAAGATTGTTAAATTTTGGAGGAACAGGGTTTTAAGCTATTTGGAAGACAGAAACACCACTATCAAAGAAAACGAAATTTTATGGGTTCTCTCATTACCTCCCCCATGGGATTCCACTTCTGAAAAGCTGCTTTTGGATTATCTAGACCAAGTAATGCATGATATTATAGAGATAGAGTCTGTTTCAAAGGGTAACAGTTCAAATTGACTTCCCAAGGAAAACCATTGTCAACCGACGCGTCAGCGGAGGTTGACGGTGGTTTTCTGAAGGGAGTATATTGCAACTATGACCCTCCAAAACAGGCAAAATCCATTCTATTATACTGAATGTCTCATTGATGTCAGCAAAAAACTCGTCGATCGTTTAATACGTTCAAGTTTAGAAAGCTTTCAACTTTCCCGGTTTTATTTTTCTCAATAAGAAAGCTTTGGAAAATATTCATTTACCTATTATTGTTTGTTTGATACTCAAAGACTCCTTTATCATGTAAGATTTCATTATTTGTGCACTTCTAAAGCATGTTCTGTCTGTCGTTTGTTGTTTTCAAGTAAGCTACATCAGATACAAGCTTTTATTTTTTGGCGTCAAGTTTATATGACTTCATTCAACGCACAACTGCTGTTTTGAGAATTACACTGTTAACCTTACATGCATGCTTTGCACGAATGTGACATTGTCGTTGTTTTACCCGTTGTCAAGTGTGTTGTTAACAACGAGGGTAAGATTACAAATTGTTAAATACATATAAATCAATCAGGTTTTAGTATTTAACATAAAAGTATAACATATTATATATATGTTTTCACAGGAAAAGATAGAAAACTACTGCATACTTAGTAGTGAAACAGCTATTTTGAGATACTGTGAGCATGGTTCTTGCACAGTGAATAAATTAAATGACAGGAAACCTGTACGGTTTTCCAGAGGAGAAAGAATTCTTGTTGTACAAAGTGAAGGTAAATAAAATTAAGATAAAAAAATCGCTATAGAATTCAAATTTCAGATCAGATGTTGTTATTATAATTGCAATAATCCCATGTTTTTTATGCTATCCTTTGGGTGGGTAGAGTGGGTGTGAATATTCTAATATTCTCTTCGTAAAAGAATCAAATGTTTCTTAAACTCATGTAAATAACACATAAGAGTCATTCAATTTCCTATTTCTGAACCTTTTTTGGTCAATCGTATTTTGTTTTCCAGTTGAATTTACAGACATAACGTCAGCCATCGTCTTGGAAACCCTTTCTGTTTCACCGATGAAAAAGAAACGAGATTTGACACTGAGTCCTAAATCCCTTGCAGAGGACTATCTTTCAGAAATGAGTGAACAGTTAGAGATAAACCGAGTCGATTTAGACAATCTAATTGATGAGGAGAATTTGTTTTACAGCTTGAAACACAAATGTAAACTAACCGAATCAGCACTTCAAGAGTCGAGACAAAGAATAAAATTTCAAGTTGATAAGAAGGACAAAATTTTGAGTAAATATGATTTCTCAAAATTTGTAAGTGACAATGGACCACTTTTGTCTGAAAGTGAAGACTGGTTTGTTGTGTCTTGCAAAAGACTTTCTTCATTATTACAGGATCTTACCTTAAGACTTTTCGATGAAATCAAAGAGTTCATGTTGGAAAATACTTATTCATATATAATAGTAGTAGGGAAGATTGCATTCTGGCCCATTGTGATTGAAAATTTACACTGTTCTTTTCCCGACACGTGTATTTTAGCTCCGAACGATTTTCATTTACCTATAATCACAGCAGGGTCTATAATTCATGGTCACATGAAAAGAATGAAAGATCTTGAGTAAACCTGGATGACAAACTTTTTTGTAAGACATTGAAACATACATGTTTAATGAGTTCAAGTTTTTATCAATGCGAACTAAAAGCATTGATTAGTATTCTCATAAAAAAGTTGGTTTTTTCTGCTTTGGAAATGATTGATAATATTAAGATACTGTATTTGATATTCTAATTGTTTATGAAATTTGTGCTTGATATTTTTTTCTTCAATTTTTTTTTAATATTTATTGATGTTAAAACCTCACTGGTAGCCCAAGGAAACACGGCATCTCTGTTTGTTTTCAAAATTCATAACAGAATACATATTGTTTTTAAAAAATTGTCATTTTTTAAACGACAAAAAAAATGCTACTTTCTCAATTTCTTTAATTATCATATAGTGCCTTTGTGTAGCTCATATTTTATCTTTTGATCGCATACTTACTGTGGGATCTCCCATATCAAAACATTGATATTGAAATTATCATATGTGAGGCGGGGGCAAAATTTTATAAACTCGGTGTTCAGAATACCTCTCGTTTATTTAAAAAATGAAATGCTTTCTTTGGTTTTTGGTACTGGAATTGATAACGCACTGTTGCAGAAGAAATACATAAACTTTAAAGCTTGTTATATAATTTTTTTTTAGCAATAACTGTGACCTCAATTCCCGTACTAGCAAACAAAGACATTTTATTGTTTACATTAAGGTCTTCATGAAAAAAAACATTGAAAGCAAAAATTAATATGTAAAATATTGTATTTTAGACGTGTAATTGCGTGCATAACTGATGGAACAGCCATTGTTCAAGAAATCTGACTTGCTTAGTGTCGTTTAAGGTCTGATTAATGAAAATTTTGTATAAAAAAACTAAAAGAAAAAAATATTCAGTGGATGTAAATATTCAGTAATAAATTACTATTTGAACATTGTGTTTTCATTTTTGATAACAAGAACACTTGAGTTACGCACAACGATTAGTCAATGCACACATATTTTAGGGAATAATCCACATTTTACGATCTGGGGCTCGTAACATAAAGCTTGCTTAGATTTTGACTTAAGTAGGGTCATAAGTAGGACTTGGGCACATTCTTAGGACCTAAGTACTACTTAAGTCAGTATTATACCTTAACATAAAACAGACACTAAGCAAGGTCTTAGCTAAGACAAACTTAAGTCAAAAATATTTGTTGGAAATTACTTTTCGATTAGAGTTTAGATATATTTATATAATTGAACTATAAATTATAAATGAAACATGAATCAAGACAAGTATTTTTTTTTTTAAATAGAGATAGAATTACTTAGTTGCAAATCAGGTAATAATATATTTCGTAATGAATTATTTCTATTTCTCTTTGAAATTGGAAATGCTCAAGATAAGGATATTCTTATGTGGAAGGGACAAGACTTTTTTAAAAAACACAAAGTGATGGACCACTCGTGACAGCAACGGATGCAGTTTGGGGGGGGGGGGGGTCCTCCAGGTTTTCATACTTATAAAGTTTAACAATGAGTATCCGTAGTTATAATCTAAATAATTAGTAATCATCTGAAACGACTTTATTTACCTGATAATTGATCAGTTAAATATATCAATTATTATGATAAAATAGAGACACTCCATGCGTGGTTTCTCTTTGTTTGGTGTTCCACGTCGCGTCTAACAAACTCACAAACTTTATCAGATCTCTGTTGAGGCGATATCTTGAAATAAGATATTCTTCGTCCCCTGACTCTCCAAGAAACATTCTGTCTTTTAATGTCCTGTTCTTTCTAATATTTCTCAAATGCACGTATAAGGCTGCCATACTCGTACAATTGTTTACTTATAGTGAGTAGTGTATATGACGTATTAAGCATCAATTCCAATACAATTACTATTGTAACTTATGAATGTGTGCACCACAGTCTTAGGTTGTACGATGAATAATGTTTATCAAAATTAATCTAATGAACAAATAATTAAAATTATAAACCTTGCTTCACTGTAATGTATTTTCAATAAACAAGATTAATATATATATATTAATCTTGTTTATTGAAAATAAAATTCTCATGAATATGTTTAATGCCGGGGTTTAATAATATCTTATTCTAAATATTTGTATATGGTACTTAAGACATCTCTCCACCTCTACCGGCCGCCTAAGTCTTGCTTAAATTGTGAAATATTAGCACACTTCTAGTTACGGTCTTAAGCCCAAGAATATACTTAAGTCCTACTTAAGCATAGTTCTAGACTTAAGTACCCTTTATGTTACGAGCCCTTGGTCTTGTAACATAAAGCTTGCTAAGTTTTCGACTAAAGTGGGGTCATAAGTACGTTTTAGGCACAATCTTAGGACCTGTCTAAGTAATACTTAAGTATGTCTTAAACCGTAACATAAAACGAACTTAGGAAGGTCTTAGCTAAGTCAAACTTATGTCCAAAATATTTCTTATGAATCAACCTACATTTTTTTTTTTATTCAGATATATTGCTACGAAATGATTCGGTTACGTTTAAATTAAATATATATAAAAGTTAACGTCCTACTGTCGTTTTAGTTATGTAAGATTAGATTTTGTATTAAAGATATAATTTTGTTATAAAATACACTGCATATTTGAGTAAGACAAAATACTGAGCGGTCACAAAGCGGTGATTTGTGGTATATTGTGAATGCATGACTATTGTTTATCCCTCGAAGCTGCGATGTTTTCAGTTACCGTTTATTGTTCTTTTGTTTTGACAAATGTTCACTCGTTTGTTATATATAATTTCGTAGACATGACAATTAACCGAACGTCTGTCTACTTGACATTAAAACTGTAAAAAAGTACAAAACAATTTGAAATCCCCACTCCCATGATGTCTCAGTCCTCTCAGCAAGCAAAGACTGCAGCAGTTTTATTTTTTTTATTTATAAAAGATCATCAAGAGTGGAAATTGTTTCAGGAAACCCTTTTTCCCATTTATAAAACTCTCTCTCTCTCATTCTTTCTCTCTCTCAATCAATCGATCGAACTCAAGTAACTCAAAGTAACCCTGTCTAAATGGGCACATGTCGTTCTACATTTATCTTAATTTACAGACACTCTTTATTAGTTTATTGGTCATCATCCTCTTACTCCCCAACATTTTTCTGTGTTTAAAAATCTATTACATCTCATATTTTCAAAGTCAAGTTGAAATGTTATTGATAAGGTTCGAAGCAGCACTGTTTGAAGTAATGAAATTTAAAAATATTAATAAAGTTTCTAATCATGAGTCATTACATCTTCCTTTTTTTACTCAGATAAGAATTTACAAGCAATATTTTTAGCATGTTTCATGGTGACAAAGGCTTATTAAGATTAGCATAAACCTACATCTTTTTAATGAAATGAACTTAACTCGGCTTTCATTTAATTTAATAGATGGGACCCTAGGAATGAATAATTAAGTCAAATTTGGGTTGAAACATGAGGTTTTTAAATTATTATCACATACACATTCATCTAAAAATAATTGTTGTTTTAATATTTGAATTTATAGCATGATATCATAATATTATTTGATTGGTATGGATGTTTTCAAACATTCAAAAATAATTCAAGAAACCTTTTTACTAGTAATTCAAAATTGTCTAAAATTATCCAACACAGGTTAAATTTGACAGCTGGGTATATATAACTGTGTATTTTTTCACTTCCTGTATATAGGGAATCGGAGACAAATGGCCACAGGTAGACTGCTAGCCCCCAAGGCAATCACACCTGTACAAAATAAGCCCCTCCCTCACCTGGAATTTACCACCCGGTAAAAAATATCTGCCTTTAGGTTTGAGACTGTACTTAAGTCCTACTTAAGCACCGCCTTAAACTTAAAGAGCCTTTCTGTTACGACCCCTTGGTTTTTATAAAGGGAAAATCACTAGAGGTAAAATAACAATAGTGATTACCATTTAAATGCCAACACGATATATCACAGTAAGCCTGAAATAAAAGATAGCATGCGGTCTGATACATTGTTTCATATTTTGATATTTTACATGTACTAGAAGAGGACGTTAATTAGGTTTGGGGGTTTTAAATGCGCTTTAATACTAGTATATTACTAGTATAGTAGGATGTAATTTGATTGCATGGCACCCGCTTTAGAGACCAGTCGTGGCAAATGAAGCAAGGGCGAACTCGCTTACCTCGCTCGCATAATTTGTACTAGCTTTAACATTTTTTTTTTGCATTTTTATTAATTCGTTTGCATAGAAACTCCCACATTTAGCCTTTTAAAATTATACTTAACACAAACAAAAAATGGATGCAAAGATTGATTTTGATTTGAAATGACAAAAATGATAAATCTCTGAAATATAAAGAAATCGTAGGTTTTCCTTGGTGCTTAGATATGGTTTTACTTACTTTCTTTACAATTCCATACAAACATAATTTTTATTTTTATGACAAATGCTTATACAATTCTCCCACTAAACTTAGTAAACATTATTCAGGTTACCAATTCAAATGTAAATCTAGTAAATCTGGAATTGCTGATTTCTGAAAAAAGTTTGTTTGTGTTATTTATCCTTAAATTATTTGCGTGGTAACTGAATAGCAACGTGCAGGTGATAATGAATAGCAAAGACAATGATCTACATCAACCTTTTTAACAGTGAATGATGTAGAAAATTCATTGAACAATGATACAATGAGATAATCCAAATTATTGGCAACGGACCTTGGATGAAAACAGGATCAGAAGAGACATTCTAGAAAAATTTGGTTTGGCCTTAAAATTCAGTCTGACAATATTCTACAACGCTATTAAAAAATAAGTGAATACGTAAACAAAATGATTTATAGAAAACCTCATAACAATTGCTTTTTTGTGGTTTTATGAGTAGGATAAAGATATATATAAATATTAGAAAAATTCGTTTTAGATTATTTTTTGGAATAAGAGATATAAAAAGGGAATTGGCAATATCATAACCTGTACTATACAATATAAACATTTAACCAACCTTCAACATGCTCCATAGACAATGCACACATATATCAATACTTTTACAGATATCTCTAAAACTTCAAATTATCATTTCAGTTAACTAATAAGAAATTCCTTTGTTCTTTCTCCAGATATCTTTTAAAACTGAAATATTAACAACAATGAAAAGAACACTTATTTGCAGAAGTTGTAAAATTTTAATTTAACAATCACAGTAAACTTTAAAAATGTAGAAGGTTGTAAATGTCAAGAAACATCTTGAAAACAAACGGTCTATGCATTAGACCTTTTTATCCCTTAACGAAAGGTCAGATTTTAAGCTTTTATTTCAGACAAAGCTCCACAATGATTCATAGTGAAGCATATTTTCTTACCGGTTTAGATTTTTTTCTAAATTCAAAGTTTTTCTAATAATATAACTTTTTTTTATTTTGGAACATCCTTATTTGATGAAAAGATTTAAATGTTGAATTTTAAATATATATATAATTATAGAACATAATAGTTTTTAACAGAAATAAATTGATTGTAGTTTTTAAGGATCAAACTAAAATCGATCAACTACTAGAATATCAATCCCATGTCCATGTCATTTTTCATGTCCTGCTTCCTGTTTTGTCTTCTGTCTGGACCATTTTTGTCAAATACAAAATTTTTGTATTTGTATCAAAATATGTTTTAATAGAAGAAAAAATATTTTTTTATGATATACATGTACACCTACATGTAAGAACAAAGCTCTATTTTGTCTTCCAAAGGTTACTTATCAACGAAAGGTGAGAATGTATCAGGAAACGCTCAAGGATAACACAATGCAAGATCCTGAAAGCAACACAAATAATCTATCTGGCTTCTACGCATATTTTATATCCTTTTGGAGAGTAACTTGGACCCTGTTCCCCTTCAAGATCGTATTTCTCATGTTTAGGTTTGTAAATCTTACAATGTTGAAGTAAAGTTGTCACGAGGTAAAACACCTCAGCTTGTGCTATCAGTTTGCCGATACACACTCGTCGTCCTGCGCTAAATGCCAGTACATTATCAACTTTTTCTTTTATCAGACTTCTTTTTTCATCCGGAAATCGTTCAGGTTGGAACTAAGACGGATTACCCAAGTAATCATCGTGCATAGCCGAGAAAATGTTAAAAAAGACAACTGTTTCTCTTTCTATCTTATTATTGTTTACAATTACGTCGATAGTCGTAAGATGAGGCAATCCCAAGGGAACAACTGGTGCTATTCTCATGATCTCTAAAATGGCTGCCTCAGTATATGGTAAAATGAGACGATCCTTCACAGATATGATTTTGTTTCTTCCAATTTTTTCGTCTATTTCTTTTTGTATTTTTATCTGGGTATCTTGATATTCAGTAAGATATAAGAAAATCCATCTTAAAGTAGTAGCGCTCGTCTCAAATTCAGCTGCAAAAAAGTCTTGAAGTGTGTCAATCAACTGACTCTTGGTCAATCCTACTTCGTTTGGAGTTTCTGTTATGTTATACTTCAACCAAGCGTTTAAGAAACCATCCATGGCATGGCGAGAACGACCCGGATGAAACGTTTTTATCATCTCGGCTCCATTTTCGTTTCGAGCTTTTCTAAAATTCTCAATAAAGTTCAAAAACCTTTTAAAACGTCCTGGAAAGATATATTTCAGCCATGGAAGATTATCAAAATAGTTTCCAGCAGAAAAAAAATTCTAAGATTAAGGCTTGGTCTTTCATTACTTTCAAGAAGGCCGGATCATCTCGTATATTATTACCTTTGCCGTAGCAAAACTGGTAGATGATACTACCCGTAGCCGTGTATATTAAGTCTCTGGGGTTGAATGGTTCGCCTTTATGTTGCAGAAAACTTGACACTAGTAAGCTGGACTCGTCTTGCATTATTTCTTCCAAATCAGAGTTATTTGTACTTCCAATTTCCCTTATAACGCTACTCGAAATTTTACGATGCAACAAGTATCTTTCATCAAAATTGCTAAAAATGAGACCTTTCATGTCGTTCAAGCTTTTGATTGAAAATAATGGCGGTCGTGCGGCAAAACTATCTGAGTCATTAGTAAGAGTTGATTTTACGGTGCCTAGACCATTAATTAAAACGGTTGGCCAAGACCCAAATCGCAAAGGGAAGACATCTACATACTTTTCCTGATACTCTTTCAACTTATTCAAAGGTCTGGACAGAAAGAAATGGCAGGTGTCCGAACAACAGGGTTCCCCAAGGACCAGGTGGTCTGTGCCTCCAACCAAAAATTATTTTTATGATATAGAAAACAGTCAATAAAATTGCTATCGATGAAAGAAATTCCGAGGACTTTAGATCAAACTGATGATTTGTTTTTTTAAGAGATTGTCGTCATCTTTCCTGCAAAAAAATAATTTGGAGGTTTACAACAAATTAAACATATCTTAACATTTTGTAACCAATTTCAAAAAAGTAACTTTTATGAAGCGTTATTGCAATAGCTACTACTAAAGCCCAGAAGACTCATTCGAGATTCAAGGATCGGAATACAAAATTCGAAATTCGAGATTCGAAATTAGAGTTTCTAGATTCAAGATTCAGATTAACCAATCAAAAACGTGTTCAACATTTGATTACTCCCCTATATCATAATTTTACTATCAAGAAATCGTTAAATATATTAAATAATTATTATTGAAGATATTGTTGACATATAAGTACCAATTAATAAGATTTTACGATCTATATATCTTGAAACATTTATCATAGACTTACACTAAATTTAAAGGTTTCTCAGATCGTAACGTTTTTATAGGAAGTCTGTTATGTGATCTATAACATTGAGAATTTACCTTGGGTCGTGCTCATTTTAATTCTAAAAGCAGTTAATAAATTCTCTCGTCCAGTTGCCAAAGTATTTCATTAAAGTTTTTAAACGGAAATCTTAGTATGGAGTTGACTCAGAAAATACAAATCCGATACCTAAGAGCATACACTGAGTTCGTTCAATTTTTAAGCGGTTAGCTTCGCTAGCCGCTATATGGCATGTGTCGGCAACCGGAAACCTCCATAAGGCGCTACCTATGAGCAAAAACTTTTCCGAGCTTTTCCGATCTTTGGCGGAAATACCCGAAAGTCTACGCTGAATTATCTGGGGTTACATGCAGAAATGCAGGGGCAAACTTTGCAGTGAAGAGGAGAAAAAATAGTTCTACAATATGGTTCATAAACCGAAAGATATATGATTAGTTATGTTAA
>NW_026936269.1:0-71156 GCF_032062105.1 Saccostrea cuccullata
ATCTTTAGCGGACAAATTCCCTAAGAAGATCATGAACAAGAGGGAGGATTATGTTTCAGACACTCGCGACTTAGGCCATGTTAAAAGTTTTCTAGTAACTGAAAAGTTTGGAAGCAATAGTCGAGGTATATTTGTAGGAAATACAAGGTGTAGTCTTTAACTTGAAAATGTTGGAATACAAGACTGGACCCTATTGTGACTAAAAATATTACTTATATTATCCGCGTTAATTCCTTTACTGGCATATTGAAGTTTAAGGAAAAGATGGATTGTATTGGCTACATTTTCTTCAGTAAAACATGGGGGTGGGGTTAAAAAGCCTACGATTTGCAATATCCATAATCACGTATCCGAGTAGATATATTCTAGTGTCGAGGAAGACCGATGCCCATGACTACGCCGCGGCTTTATGTCTCTGTGTATTGTTAAAAAGTCCCATCACATTTACATTGTAACACTGTAGACCGGAAAGATTTTTCCAATACACTGCACTATCGACATTGTCATTACACCCATAGGGAAAGGCTGTCCCTAAAGATTTCAAATCCAAAACTCTCGTTGTGATACGGAAAGGTGTACTCTATATTACTATGACCAATCATTACTTTGCTGTTCTTGAGAAGATTTAAAAGATTTTTGCTAAGTCAGTTAAACTTCGATCCCTTAGTGGCCCCATCCTACCAATATGTATCTACACTACCTAGGATAGCTGCTAAGCATCATGCCTCCACATGGGTTTCATCTTTTCTGGTCCTAGTGGTTCTTAAGAAGAAGATTTCTAAAAAGATGTCATTAAGTTTTCACTGATCAAAAATTATCTCCCCTTGGAAGATGTTGTGGCCCTTCATCTGAACAAACTTGAATCCCCTTTACCCAGGATACCCTGTGGCAAGTTTGGATGAAGTTCTGGAGAAGAAAATAAAAATGTGAAAAGTTTCCGACGATGACAACTCTGACAAATTGAACGACAGACAACGAATAAAGAACGAGTGCACTTATGGGCCCCGGTAAAATGTGAAAAAATAAACAAATTAAGAAAAAAATTTCATCTCAAATCAATAATTGATATCTAAACCATACGATTCATCAAATTTTACCGCTGAAATCCACGAATATACAAAGAACAAAATTATACAATGTAGGGGTCAGCCGACATTGGTGATTTTCTATAGTAAATCGAGAACGGTCATTCATTTCAAAGCCTTTGTTAACTATGAGCCTAACGTTGTGCAAACTTGTGCGAATGACAAAAGACGCATATTACATTTATAAAACTTGTGTGAAAGTATGAAATTTGCACACGATTAGGCTCGTACTTAAAATATTAAAAATGTATAACAAGTACAATGTTTTTCCTATAGCAAATGCGAGCTATTTACCTGTATGACCCATGTTGAACCCACGTGTGGAATAAATTATCTGAAATACCGATAGTCACGTGAGTTCTACTCAGGTAAACATTCCTCAAAAGTGCTCACTGTAAAACATAGGCAGATTTTGTTTCAGTAAGTCAAAGTCGTGCCGCTTAGAGATGTTGTATGTATTAGTTTTTAAGAACACGGGAGAGTAAGGAGATCGTTAAGTGTCGTTCATAAAGTGTCAAACATTTTTAATCTTCATGCAAGACAATGAAACAGGTATTGAAAGCCACCTATACATGTAACACTCCTTTTTAATTTCAAATTCAATGAAACTATTATTGTAATTTTTCAAATGCAAGCTAGAGTACCAATTTCTTAGTTTAATCATTTTAGATACAGGTAAGTACACAACTTCATTCCATATTTTTAAAAACAGGTTTGGCGCAAGATATATCATTCCGAAAACGCGCCCGACTATGATCCACCATCAGATTGTTCAAGTATCGTTATGTTCTATTATAATTCGTTTCACTCAAACGAACATAAATTATTTACAATAATAAAACCACTTGTTTGCAAACACGAGTAAGGCCGTATCCAAAAAAATACCAGTCCCCCCTTTTTAAAAAAATTTACTTTGTTTTATATACACGCATGAGAAGCTCTCGTTTACGAGCTGAGCGAAAAGAATTACCTGTACATATATAGGCCATGCATCTAGCTCATTTTAAACAAGACTAGAACAAAATAACAATTTTATAAGATCAGTAAGATGTTAAAGCACAACTTTATTATCAGAAGTCATTCGAAATATTAATCGTTTTTGAGATAAATAGCAAAAACTTTCAAGGGCACTAGATCTCTAAATTTAGGGGCAAGCCCCTTTTTAATGATATCAAATGAAAGCTCTTGCAATAATACACAACTTTCATTCAAAATGTTTAAACAAAATATTTTTAGTTTTCAAGAAAAAAAGGAAAATATGTGTAAATTTTCACTCTTTTAGGCGTTCTAATTTTTGACACCTATAAAACGCCATTTTGAATACAGAAATCGAAAAACAAAAACAGATGTGCACAACTTCAATCCTTCTGTCAGCAAAAACCAATAAAATTTCTGCTCCAGCTTTTGTGGTCTCTGAGCATTTATCCGGAAACGAAAGCCTATAAATTTTCGTTTAAAGGGAAATAACTCAAAACCAGAAGTGACTTTTTGAAATTTTAGTCAGCATTCTGGTAGAATTTATAAACGTCTATAACCTCTGAAAATTTGAGCAAAATCTGTTGAGAAATAAGTGAGATATGAAGCCTCAAATTTGCGGTCTAGGAAGTAGAAGAAAAACTAGAGCCGAGCTCGTTGCAAAGCAACGAGTAGGTCTTCCGTCGGAGCTGCGGACAAGGAGAAATGACCTTGGGTCAAGGTCATGCCACATTCTACTGTTAAAGCAATCTTTTAAGGGTAGATGTCATCTTATTTATGTTTTACTATTAAAAAAGATAGTAAAGGAATGTTTGCGACCTTAACCTTGTTAAAATGACCTTACGTCACACCATGACACACGCTGGTGATAAGCAAAGCCATTAGTGTGCTATCGTATTGACGAATTCTTAAGCTATATCTTTTTTCGATAGACTTTGTCACAGCTAATACGTGTAATACTGTATACATGTGTAAATCTAGGTATGAAAGAGTTATCCTATCTTTATCAAAAGTCATGGTCAATTTCAAGCAATGTTTAAAGCCGGTTAAACTTCAAGGTCAAAGTTTATTATATGCTAGTATTTGAAATGATTTTATCACAGGTCACATACATTTGATTTTTGTGTAATACAAATACCCTATCTTTTCTCATTCAAAAGTTATGATCAAGATTAAAATTGTGAAAAGTAAGTCAAGCCTGAAGGTCACGTTGTCAAAATCAGCATATTGGTATTTAAAAAAAAATGTTGTTACAGGTATTACATAGTGGTAAAATAAAAGCCCCAATCGATCTCTTTTCTCTCAAAAGGTATAACTATGGTTAATTTTTTTTGAAAAGTGGTTCAAACTTCAAGGTCAAAGGGTCAAAAAATCATAATGAATTTTCAAAGGCGTTGACACAGGTATTACATGTACATGTTTATAAAAGTAAAGTTTTCAATAGTTATGGTCAATTTAAAGTAGTATTATTTTTTAAGTAGATCAAGCTACAGGATCAAGGTCACGGGGTTAAAAATTACAGTATATTTGAAAATTACACGTCACAAATAATGCACATGTGAAACATGAAAGTCCTATTTCAACTCATTCCATAGTTATTATCAAGTCTAAAGTTCTCGTGACAGATGGACACTGTCAGACTGGTTGACAAATAAGGTTTAATGTGTCCTAATAAAAATGAATACATGTTATTTAAACATGATGATTTGAGAAATACGATCGAAGAATAAAAAACTAGAAAATATTAGAAAATATTGCACTGAAGCTATATTCAAATCCGTGTTTTTCAACTGCTAGAATCTAAAAATATTATTTACCGTGTGTCTCTAACACATTCCTTAAACGTTTCTACAGTTAAACATTCCTTACAACCGTTTTTAATTGTCCTTCTGAGCCTGAACTTGAGATAATATGGATGGCACTGTAGCTCTCTGGTGATCCATCTCAATTTTTTTTAGAACAGCTAGCGAGCTACAGATCTGCAGCATGACAATTGTCATAAAGTTAATTTTACAAATTCATTTGATATGTAACAGAATTGAATCTTATGAAAAGAATTATTTCTAATGCTTATTTTTAACATATGCTAAAATTATTTACCTATCAAGACAGTTAAGACAGTAAAAAGGACATTGATACTCAGTATTTATCTAAGGAGTTAGTGTCAATCCTCAACCTCGAAGAGCGTTCGACTTGTATGATAATTGCGTATGTGTGATGAAACTGTCGTGAACTATCCCTGTCGTGACATTAGATGTACTGGACATTCCGTCTTCAAGAAAATATGGTTCTACTCTTGACTAGTCCGAGTTACCTAAACGTTTGTATGTATGTCCATGTGTGAGCGTTTCTACCTGTCTTTGTTTTACTTGACTTGACTTGATTTATTTTTCAAAATACAAACTTTAACATTTTATTGCTTGACTTTCGTTTTACAAATCACTTGTGTTACTGTCACCAATTATATTCTTTTAACTTTGTTTAATTGTCAGAAATGCAATGCAAAATTCAGGATATCAAATGCAGCGAAAGCTGGTACCCCCCCCCCCCCCCCCAAAAAAAAAAAAACTAGTACATATAGTACATCTGCACACTTCGATGATCGATTGTACACTCTAGAAATTAAAAAGTTTATGAATAAAAAAGTTTAGTGAGGCATACTCATCTTTGCCGACCTTTTCTTGAATTTATTTGACAACCTGCGAATTAACAATATCGTGTATGATTTTTTGGTAAATATTATGATAGGTTATGGAGTAATCATGGATTTCCTCACCAGCCCTGGCCTGCCATTCTCGACTCTGAAGGAAAGCATTGTATCATTTCTCGGGGGTTACGTATCGCAATGAGAGGACATTTAATAATTTAATCTCTTTTAGTCTAATAAACACGAATGAAAGGCTTGGAATATTTTTATGAAATTACAGGAAGAAATTTTGCATTTGTTAGAAGAATTTCTAATAATTCTTTTTTTTCTCGTATTCTTAAAGCTCATGTTTGGTGCTCTTTTATGTAAAACAGCATGTAGTTTAGTTAATATTATGTACATGCACATAAAATCGTGTAATCGTGATATTCTAGCTTTTTATTTGAGGAAATCAAAGAAATTTATGAGCATATCATGCAGAATTACAATGATAATTTATGTAGCATATTATGCAAAACTCAAAGTTACTTAAAGGTACTTAGACACAGATTTGAAGTCAATATTTTTCAATAATTTTCTATAATATTACGACATTTAGAAATTAACTAAAAATCTTAATTCATTTCAAAGTTATTAAAACTTCAAATTTTTTGGCGGGTTTGATTGACACACCATTGCACTTTCACAAATTTTAACCCTATTCCTCTTCTCTAGGAAAAGTGGCAATTTTATTGTGTATTAATGAGAATTATTTAAACTTTTATCCAGAAAAATAGTTTTATTCCGAGTACAGATGCTAGAAAGCAAAACTCATTCGTCATTCCGAACCACGGGTTGCGTACAGAGTTCGGCAAGTCGAGCTAACCCGTGTTATGTACACAGTTTTTGTAAACAAGGCTCGAGTGCTGTTATTGTTTATATTTTGAAATCACCGGGTGCGTTTAATATCGTCACAGTCTGTTTATCACACTTGCACGGACTGACAATATATTGTGTGTTTGTTTTACGTTTGAACATGCCTACTCTGACTTTTCTGGATTATAGTATTAATATTTTTCATTTATACACAACTAGATTGACACTTTTCTTATGGATTAAGAATAAAATTAATTTTGCAAATGTGCAGGAATGTGTCATTCAAACTCGCCAAAGAATTTGAAATGTTAATATCTTTTATATGAAATAAGGTTTTTTTATTAATTTTTATGTGATATGCTATTAAAATATATAAGTTGCAATATTTTAGAAAATTATTGAAAAATATTTACTTCAAATCTGTGTCCAAGTACCTTTAATTTTATTTTCGATTTTCATGATAATTGAAAGCGTCACGTCCACTTACAATTTACTGTGTGCATTTGTCATGTTTAATTGTGATTAATTCTGAGCTACTTTTAACAACATTGCAATTTTTACTGAAATAAATTAAGCAACAATTTCAATAACTTGATATAGGCCCGTATACATTTAACGATTGCAATTACTTCAAGCACCTAAAAATGTGTACCTTTCCAATTAAATAGAATCATCCGTTTAAATTAAAACAATTAAGTTGCAGTATTGATATCCCCGATTCTTTAAATAACGAAACTATAATGGACTTCACAAGGGTAAAATTCAACATTAATTTATGTACACGTGCAATTACAATCTCTATAAAAATTGGCAGAGTTATCGAGAGGTCATCCTGCGTTACCTTTCAGTGTAACCAATGGACTCGTCCAGAGAAATCATCTGTACCTGAGCAAAATCGCTGCGCCTTTTATTCATTCGTCAAAGTATCTTTTAATACTCGTACATGTTCAAGACAACCTTTATATCTGTGTCTAGAAATATTCTTACGATTTACAAAAATAACAAATTCTCGATTTTAAACTGAGTAAATCGATGGCTAGCATCGTTTTAGATAACTCTAGGTCTCGCGTAAAAATCAAAGAGCGGTAATGTTGACCTCCGGAATGTTTATAGGTCAATGCATGTGCGATCGATAAACAAGTTGCACAACTGTAAACAAAGCAGTCAAGGTCCGAGGAAAATTCACGATGCCTGAATAAAATGACAGTGAATTATTTTAAGCTTATTTTTTCTTTTATTTATAAATAATGCAACATTGAGTATCAATCGAATGAGAGATGATAAGTATTTTTTTTCCTATCTCCCATCTTGTAATTCAAACTAGATACAAGGAGAAAGTTGTCTCTGAATAATCTGTATGACATCCAGCTAGAGAATACGTTTAAAACTTTATTTCAACAAAGCTTAACATTCAGTTTAGTTAAGTATATATTTTTATCCAGTTTATTTCAGCGATACATGTTATATGCGAACGCATTAAGAATTCTTCACTTTCCGTATAAAACTAATCAGTTACCTGTACACATAAAGCTTGCTGCTCATTCAATAACACACGATTCGAACAAAATAACGTTTTCATTAGATCAGTAAGATGTTAAAGAACCCATTTCAAATCAATAACCATATCGAAATAATTACCGTTTTTGAGTTATAAAGCAAAAACTTTCGAGTGCCCTTGACCCCTAATTTGAGGGGTCAGCCCCTTTTTAATGATGCCAAATGATAGATCTTAAAATTATGCACAATATTTGTGAAATATGTCTTAACAAATTATTTTTAGTTTTAAAGATATACAAGGAAATATATATACAATTTGGCGCTTTTGGGCACTCTCATTTTTTACCCCTATCTAGCACCGTTTGGGGCGCAGAAATCGAAAAAGAAAAACCGATAGGTTCAACTTCAATTCTTCTAGTATTTAAATACAGTAGACATGCTGCTCCAGCTTTTGTCGTTTCTGAGCTTTTGTCTGGAAACGAACAGTACCAAATTTTCACTTAAAGGGAAATAACTCGAAAGCGGAAGGGAATTTTTTAAATGTATGAAAACTTTTCAATTGGGTTTTGTAACGTTCAAAAACTCTGAAAATTTAAGCGAAATCCGTTAAGAAATGAGCGAGTTACGAGGTCTCAAAGTTGGCGTCTAGGGAAAAAAAAGAATAATAGGGAATAATCTTAACCATCAGAATCAGTAGAAGGTCTTCCGCCTGAGCGGAAGACCTTAAAAAAGAATAATAATCTTTACCATCAGAATCAGTAGAAGGTCTTCCGTTGGAAACGGAAGACCTTAAAAATAACCTATTGCAGATTTTTTAAGAACAGGTGCGTGTGGTGGATTTTGATCCGCTCCCGTATAAAACAAAAATGGCGTCATACAGCAGACGCTTCGTACTCGTCGTAATTTTCGTTAAATACTGCAAGTAGAAATATTACCATGGATAATTTCGTTTAGTATCATTGCATGCAGGAGAATATTCATTTGATTTGCACCAAAACATGACTGATTCTGTCAGGAAAATGGAAATCTAGCCGAAAATTCTATGGCATGTCCTGTCGCACGACTGCTATTTTGTGCGTTTTCCAAGACTTGATATATAACCGGTGAGTTTATTAATTCTAAACAACTTTTTCTTTATCCGAGAGGATTGGGGGTTTGGAAAAATTGTGTAATTTATGTATCTTGCGAAAAATTACAAATAAATACCGTTTGACAGATTTTTAAATGTAAAAACTAAAATCGGCAATAATGGGTACTCGGCAATAATGGGTACTCGCACGTTACACTACCTGAGGATGATTCCATATATATATTACTAATCATGGCTTTGAAATACTTGAAAAGATTATTTTAAAAGGCTGTCCTTTATATTCCTATGTTAATTTTTGATCAGCCATTTTGGCCCCACCCTACCCTTGGGGGTCATGATTTGAACAAATTTGAATTTACACTAACTGAGGATGAATCCACATGAATTTCATCTTTCCTGGCCAAGTGGTTCTGAAGAAGAAGATTTTAAAAGATTTTTCCTATATATTCCTATGTACAACTTTGATCGGCCATTTTGGCCCCACTCTACCCCCAGGGGTCATGATTTGAACAAAATTGAATCTACACTACCTGAGGATGCTTCAACATGAGTTTCATCTTTCCTGGCCCAAGGGTTTTGGAGAAGAAGATTTTTAAAAGATTCAATTAATTTTTCACTAATTCATAATTATCTCCCCTTAAAAGAGGGCTTGGCCTTTCATTTGAACAAATTTGAATCCCCTTTATCCAAGGATACTGTGTGTCAAGTTTGGTTGAAATTGGCTCAGTGGTTCTTGAGAAGAAGTCGAAAATGTTAAAAAGTTTACAGACAGACGGACGCCGGACAAAATGTGATCTGAAAAAATAAATTTAGGCATTAGTAAAAACTGTCAAAAATGGTGACTTCTTCCCTTTCTTTAGCTTTACATACTTCAACAGCACATCCTGGGAGACCTGTCAAAATCAACACAGTACAATGAGTAAATATTTCTGTATAGCTTCAATGTCTTGAAAACTAATGTTATTTGTATGATATATTTTAGATTATTAATGGAAATGTAGATCTGAAAAGTCTTTAAAATAACCCATCATATTAAACAACAGGCCCATGGGCATTAGCTCACCTAAAAGCTAGGAAAAAATACAAATTGGTTTAATGTTTAAATCCAAAAGTAGTCCCATGACCAGTCATCTTTTCTTGAGAAGATGAGAATTTTCCTATATATTTCTATGTAAAACTTTTACATAGTTAAACAGCACATCCTGGGAGACCTGTCAAAACAAACTCAGTACAATGAGTAAATATTTCTGTATAGCTCCAATGTCTTAAAAGACTAATGTTATATATGAAGTATGGTTTAATTTAGATTATTCATGGGAATGTTTCATGATGCATTGATAAAAGTTGTTCGTTGATTTCTTCACCCTCTTAAAACTGTAACACATTTCTTAATTTACTTTCCGATGTTTTGTCACACTGTAACACAACTGTTAGTTATAAAGGTGACTATAAATGAATGTCCCCCGCCGAGGGTATATTAGTAAAGCAACATGAAAATTTGTATAAATGTATGAAATTTGATCAGAATATCTTGAATAGTGATGCAGTTGAAGTGCTTACATTAGTGTGTATCAGCATAAGAAGTTTGACACTAATTTCATTAAAGTGAAATGCCAAGGTCAAACAAGAGGCCCATGAAACTTTTGTATTCTTTAACAATATTCCCCCTTTGTAATACAAAATGTGACCACACCCTACCACCAGGGGTCATGATTTGGACAATTTATAATCTATTTACCCCAAGATCCTTCAAAATATCTAAAAGTTTTTTCCCTATATAATAGTGGCCCCGCCCTACCCAAAGGGGTGATCTACACTACCCCAGGATGCTTCCACGTAAGTTTCAGCTTTTCTGGCCCAGTGCTTCTTGAGAAGAAGATTTTTAAAGCTTTTCCCTATATATTTCTATGTAAAACTTGGATTATGTATCAGCATATGAAGATAATATCTACACTACCCCAAGATCCTTCCACATAAGTTTCAACTTTTCTGGTCCAGTGCTTCTTGAGAAGAAGTTTTTAAAAGTTTTTTCTTATATATTTCTATATAAAATTTGGATTCCCTATTGTGGCCCCACCCTACCACCGGGGGTCATGACTTGAACAATTAAGAATTTACACTACCCCAGGATGCTTTCATATAAGTTTCAGCTTTTCTGGCCCAGTGGTTCTTGAGAAGAAGATTTTTTAATGACCCCACCCTATTTTTGTATTTTCTTGATTATCTCCCCTTGAAAGGGGTCTCGGGCCTTGGTTTTAACAATTTAAATTCCTCTTCACCCAAGGATGCTTTGTACCAAGTTTGGTTAAAATTGGTCCAGTGGTTCTTGAGAAGAAGTTGAAAATGTGAAAAGTTTACAGACGGACGGACAGACAGACAGACGGACGACGGACAACGGGTGATCAGAAAAGCTCACTTGAGCTTTCAGCTCAGGTGAGCTAAAAACTGTAGATTCAGTTGAACAGCTCTCATCAGTAAGTATCAGCATATGAAGTTGAAAAAATATTATAAATGGTTTCTTTAAAACTGACTTTTAAAAACACAATTTGATAAAGAGAGGTCAAGGTCAAATAAAAGGTCAAGGTCAAAATTGTTGATGCAGTTCAATTGCTTACATCAGTATGTATCAGCATATGAAGTTTGACAGTGATTTAGGAAAAGTGAGGTCAAAGGTCAAAGGAAACATCAAGGTCAAATTGTTGATGCAGATGCATATCTCTCATTAATATGTATCAAGATATGAAGTTTAATAAAAATATCTAGATTGATCTCTTCAATTAAAACTGACTTAAACACAATTTGATAAAAGTGAGGTCAAGGTCAAATAAAAGGTCAAAGTCAAAATTGCTGATGCAGTTGAATTGCTAACATCATTATGTATCAACATGTGAAATTTGACAGTGATTTAGGAAAAGTGAGGTCAAAGGTCAAAGGAAAGGTCAAGGTCAAAAATGTTAATGAAGTTGAATTGCTCTCATCAATATGTAACAGCATCTGAAGTTTGATAAAAATATCTCGAATGGTATCTTTAAAACTGAGCAAAACACTAATTTAAGATAAGTAAGGTCAAGGCCAAAGGAAAGGTCAAGGTCAAAAATGTTGATGCAGTTGAATAGCTCTCATCAGTATGTATCAACATGTGAAGTTTGATAACACCATCTTGTGGTATGTTTAAAACTGAGCTAAACACTAATTTCAGAAAAGTGAGGTCAAGGTCAAAGGAAAGGTCAAGGTCAAAAAATGTTGATGCAGTTGCATAGCTCTCATCAATATCTATCAGCATATGAAGTTTGATAAAAAATATCTTGGATAGTTTCTTTGAAAATCAGATAAAAACTTCATTTATAATCATACTTTGACTTTTAATGACAAGTTTATTACTTTAAAAATTGAGACAATCCAGGAAAAGTCTTGTTTTATAGTAATGTTCAGCTAGGTGGCGTCATTTGGCACAGGGATTATAAATACAGGTGAAGCGGTGGATTTAAATTAGTTGCAAAGTTGAAGCAGAAGTGAGAACACAAGTGGCTATCAATTGATAATAAGAAGGTAATATTTTTTTTAAAAGAATAAAAATATTTAAAGCTTTAGACGTGACTGAATAAGTCTTTCCTGGCTTTAGATATTATTTATTACCAAGAAAGCTACTGGGGGAGCCAGTAAGAGCCGAGCTGTAAGAGCCAGTTAAAAACAATTTCATAAGAGCTGAGCTGTTAGAGCCAGTAACTCAAAGACCCGTGTTGTAAGAGCTAGTAAGCAGAAGAGCCGAGCTGTACATGTAAGAGCTGATCGCTTGAGAGCCAGCATCACTTTGATTTTTCTGTACATAATTGATTAATAACAAGTAGTCTAACATTTATTTGTATATATTGCTTAATCATATATTTGTATATATTGAACCTGCCAGGTCCTCAGAAAGTTAACTGAGGGGATTCAGCTGCCTCTGCTAATTGTTATAACATAATTAGATTTCACACTATAAAAACAACAGAACAGACGCATAATGACAGACTCTATATAAATAAGGAAAACAAAGGAAGACAACTCTTGCATTTTACAAACCATGTCAAATTTTCTTCTGTGTCTCAGCAGTGGCACAAGAATATTAAGATATTTCAGATAAAATTAACTAACTGGTACCAAGGTTATATTCTTAAATCTAGCATTCCTGTATTATCTGCTTTTTATTAGCCGATGTACACTTTCTAATCATTTTCCTCTGACAGAAAGATGGATAACTCTGTAAGAATTCTGCATTTTTTAAACATTCATAAAAAGCTTAATTTTCACCCGACTTGAGAAATGAATCAGTGGGTCATACTTTACACAATGGATATAAAAAAAACTGACATTTTTTGGACTCCTTAAAAATTATTGGGCATTGCTACCGTTGCCCAGTTTACGATACCACTGTTTTCAGAATTCTTTAGTAGCAATGCCCAATTATTTTTAAGGAGTCAAAAAATTGTCAGTTTTTTATGTCCATTGTGTAAAGTATGACCCACTAATTCCATATCAGCAATCATTTCTTAAATCAGGTGAAAATATAGCTTTTTATGATTGTTTAAAAAATGCAGAATTCTTACAGAGTTATCCATCTTTCCGAGGAAAATGATTGGAAAGTGTACATCAGCAAATTAAAAGCAGATACTACAGGAATGCTTGATCAAAACAATTTTAGAAAATAACCTAGGTACCAGTTGGTTAATTTTACCTGAAATTTCATACTATTCTCGTGCCACTTTTGAGGCACAGAAGAAAATATGACACAGAATGTAAAATGCAAGAGTTGTCTTCCTTTGTTTTCCTTATTTATACAGAATAGCTTATGTCTCATTATTCGTATGCTGTGTTGTCGGTTAAAGTAATAAACTTATCAATAAAAATCAAAGTATGATTATAAATGAAGTTTTTATTTGACTTTCACTGTTTTCTTCACCAAAGTAAGTCAATCTTGAAATTTATTCTTGTTCACTTTGAGATGAACCCTACTTTCGTTTTCGCACATGAAATAGCCTTTGAACGAAAGAATCTGGGTGGATTAGGCGAGTCATATGCCTACGCAAGAGCAAGTAAAATATCGATTAAATAAAATCTTGCAAATTCCACTTTTTATTAAATTTGGGAGTTATTTATAACCATATGCATACAGTAAAGATAAAACTTGAATCAAGTTACTTACAAATTGATTGTAATTAACCCGCCAAAATGGTAATACGCTTTAGTAACCGTAAAAATGATAGAAATGGATGTTAAAACTGTGCTTTTTATATAGAGTGGGTCTTCGTACCATTTTTTTGTAAACAAATATTCAAAGGGTATGGAAGGATGTATCTCTCAACATTTTCAAAAAAAATGGTACGAAGACCCACTCTATATAAAAAAGTTAGTTTACCTACTTAAATTTCGCAACATATTCTCAAAAACTCTAAGTCCAGTTGTGCGTTTGCTATACATATAGAACTATTTGCTATTTAAAGGGAAATGTCTGTGCGACTTCCTGGCTCAGTAGTCATAGCGGCGGAGTTGAAGCATCCAGTTACCTGTCGCGAGTGTTCGAATCACGATTTTTTAAAGTTCAGGTTAAAAATTAGATAAACATATTTTTTCAAAAAACAAAATGAATAGATAAGATGATGAATTTATTTACGGTCAATTAATGTTTTTCCTATAATATACTAGTTTTCAAGCTACATGTGTATATAACATTTTAAATGCATTTAGTTCAAGACTACATTACACGATTAAAATGTAAACAAATTCAATCATGGGTAGCCAGTGCAATATGACTGTTCTGTATGCAAAAACAGTTAAAAGGAAAGGTAAAGCGTACCATCTCCCAAACCTGAAGACATAATTTTTTGACAGAACAATTAACACGCAATATGAAAATCATCACGTTAAAAATACTGTAAACATATAAATATTGTCATTTGGACAGTGCTGTACAAAGTTTAAATGTTTAGGTAAACAACTATGAAATTTCCAAAATGCTTACAGAGCGACAAAATCTGTGTGGGCATATGACTCGCCTCATCCCCCCCAGATTCTTTCATGATTAAAATGCTTCAGCATAGTTCAAAAACAAGAATATAACATTGTATCACCTTGACAATGAAGTAAACAGAACGCCAGACGTTCAATTCACATTGTTTACATTTTTTCTACACACGTGTTGGCTGCCATACTGGATATGAACGATCCGAATTTTCTCCAGTCGGCCTTAGAAAAATTTGTGTGGCGAACAAGAACGGTTGAATACTTGCCTGCATGTGATATGTATTTGTAGTGGTATAACAAGAACGGTTGAATACTTGCCTGCATGTGATATGTATTTGTAGTGGTATAACAAGAAGGGTTGAATACTTGCCTGCATGTGATATGTATTTGTAGTGGTATAACAAGAACAGTTGAATACTTGCCTGCATGTGATATGTATTTGTAGTGGTATAACAAGAAGCTACTTGTGATATGTTTTGACATATTACTCGTCCGTATATGAAAATTAGAGAATTTTTAATTTTCAATCTATTTTTAAAAGGACTAATCGCGCCATACTTCAAACATACATGTACTAACTTCATAGAAAGGTCAACAAAAGTTCAAAACATTTGAAAACACGAGGGAAAGTAGTTTATTAAGCCGACTTTTCAAGCTCTTTTCCGATACGGAATCAAAACGAGGCTGAGGGAATCTGGAAAGTTATCTCCCCCTTGCTTGGGTATTGCTAATTTCAACAAATTTTCATTTTTATTTTAATGAGGGTATTCAGACACACCAAAAAACATATAGGGTGAATTCACCATGCATCGGACACCCTTGTACTTCAACAAGTTCTAGCGATATTGCTACCGACGGAAAATTATCAAAATGGAGCTTAACACTTAGTATGTGATCAAAATATAAATTTGGGACACAATTATATGCCTTTTATTGAGAAAATGTCAACAAAAATTCATTTTTCCAAAAAACAAAAAATTCACCATGGATCGAACATTATTTTCCATGCATCGGACAGACCGTATTTCGACAGAAAATATCATACCTTTATCACAATACTTCAAAATCCTTGATATGGAAATAATTTTATATTCTATCTAAGAAATAACCTAAGAAATTGACGATATCGTTGCACAAATATGGAAAGATTCAAGATACCTTGCTCAGCCTTAGAAAGGCTTTAAATGCTTGTAATGCGGTAATTCGTGCCTTTTTCTAATGCATTAAAATACTCTGGTTTGTAGAAATAAATTGAGTCAGATTCTAGACGTGATATATCGATAACTTCTATCTTGACTGTAAATTTAGAGTTTTTATTTTCCATTTCCGCAAAAAACAACTGTCAGTTGGGTTCTGTATGAAAATGGTAGTGATTAACTTTGCATCAGAAAGTGTCTGATGCATGGCTAATTTGTGTCCGATGTACGGTGAAATGAGTATACTAGTAAAAACCAGCTCTAATAAGAATTAATCAAAAATTGAAGTGAAATTTCTTTATAATTTATGTAAAATTACCAATCCCCGACAAAATCCACCAAAGTCCGACTCGTTCCGTGGAAGTCGAATTTAAAAGAACGATAATTCTAAAAATTGCAAAATCATAAATTTCGGGTTATTCCCCTTTGATGATGTAAAATATGAAGTAATTTCAAGGCTATTTGCGGGGTATTTTTATTACAACATGATAAACACAATCGGTATCATTGAAAAATTTAAATCTTCATCTTTATGACAGAAACAAATAAATACACAGAACTCTTTAGTTGAAAGAGAGTTTATTGCCTAAAGTTGTCCGAAGCAAGGTATGTGTCCGATGCATGGTGAACTCTGTTTACTCACCGTAATACACAAAATACACCATCCTGAAACCAAGCGCCTATGTACTTTCCCCCACTATATATTGTCAAACTTCCTAAAGTTATTTTCGAACGAGTTGTTGAAAATCGACGAAATCGACTTCTTCCGGCGAGATCAGCTGTGTGTGACGGAGTAATAGAGAAATGTTTGAAAACAAGAGAAAGCGACGGAATGGTGCTGGATAAAAGCTTGCAAATATTTTATTTCAATAAATTAGTCATAGAGTACTCGATGCTGATAAACAGCCCAGTATACCCCAATCTCCTATGCAGAGTTGTCGTTCGTTGCTCTCTCAGACACCTCTGCAATGGGCTCACATCAAGATTTTTGACATAACGTTTAAAACGTGATTTTTGCAAGATTTTTTTTTCAAATTAAACTGATAGTTCTTTATAGATTTAGTAAAAATCTATCTCAAAACTCAGACATAAGCAAAGAAATTGAATTAGGCCTAGAAAAAAAATATGTTTTCTTTCCGCTTTCCCGACCGACACTAATTTATAGTGCCAAGTTGAACCCTAAAAATTTTTTTAATGCTTTTGTCCCAGGAAGTGCAAGATTTCACCCAGGGAATTAGAGTCTCCAACTTTGCAAGTCTTTAACCTTTCTATTATAAGTTTAAGTTACAGAAATGAAAACACCATTTCTTTTGTCATTAATATTTCTTCTATTACATGTTTTGATTAAAGAAGCAAAAAAAAATTTTTTCCAAAAAAAAAAAATTGCCTACCTACCTACCCTATATTTTTTCAGCATGAAAGCGGAAACAAACATATTTTTTTCTAGGCCTTACAATGAATTAAAACAAACGCACTATTTCTCGTGTTTATCACTGTGATATACGCGAGCCAACGACAGAGGTGAATGTTTGAGCCGATGGTAGAGAGTGAGTATACCCCAGAAACCCTTGAAGTAAGTCAGTCAGAGGTCCCAAGCAAAATCCACAATGGTGCCTAGTTACAAGCCTTGGATAGTTAATAGTATAGAGGGGTAGACATATAAATACTTATCATACGTCATCACAGAATTACATGGGGAGCGCCTATGGTGCAGTGTAGAGAAGGTTCCTTTAACTGTGGTGTTGTCCAGTTTACAATTACACTGTATCAGAACTCTTTAGTGCGCTGTGTAGAGAGGGTTCCTTAAACTGTGGCGTTGTCCAGTTTACAATACCACTGTATCAGAACTCTTTAGTGTGCGGTGTAGAGAGGGTTCCTTAAACTGTGGCTTGTCCAGTTTACAATACCACTGTTAGCACTGTATCAGAACTCTTTAGTGTGCGGTGTAGAGAGGGTTCCTTAACCTGTGGCGTTATCGATGAGAATCAGAACTCTTTAGTGTACAGTGTAGAGAGGGTTCCTTAACTGTGGCGTTGTCTAGTTTACAAAATCACTTCCTTGTTTATAAGTTATCGTAAACAAATGAAAAAAATAATTTACTTTGTTTACTAACAACCCCATACCTTTAACCCTAAATTATTGCTTTTAACAATGATTTGTAGTCTTATACATACTTTCAACAGTGACTTTGATGCTTGTTAATACTCAATTCCAAATCTTCAAAGTCAGTCGCCGCGTCGCCGTCGGTTCTACTTGACCGAGTTGTCGTTCTGAAATTATTATTTCACATTACGATCCCGATGTTTATAAACTAGACTCAGTTCAGCTTTTGGGCACATGTAAAGGCTTTTTTTATTGTTTTTTCACGTATTTTTGATAACCCCTCGTATATAAATTATGATAGCAGGAATATTACGAGGCCTTGTCCAAAAAAGTCGTTGACAATGCACTCAGATGGCTCGTACCTCGCACACTCAATTAGAATGGAGCGTAGCGGGGTCAGCCGAGGATTGCCGATTGTTGACAATGACGTTTTCGTTAAAATAAATGGTTTTATGTCTATCTTTTGTATATCAAAATATTTCTTATGAAAAAACAGTCAGATAGATTTCATTTAATATTATTGATGTAACTTTATAAATATTATATTTTCGTAACAAGAGGCCCATGGGCCTTATTGTTCATCTGAGTATCATTTAATAACTTTCCAACATATTGAATTTGATTCCCTGAGAGGCCATGAAATTCACAATCTTGAAAGAGACACCATTGCTTATCATAACTATACACTTAGCATGCTTACTTTTCTTATACTTAATACCCAGAGGTAAATCAGAGTAAAAAGAGAAAATGCATAATTTCCACTTTATCAGTTGTGCACCCCACCCCACAGGAACCACTGATCCTGGGGCCACATATTTCAAAATTTTGGAAATTTTATTTCATCATGTTGTTGATTAATACCTTAGTGCATATTTCAAAGCATTGACGAGTCCCGATCTAGTTAGAAAATTATGAACACGGAAAGATAAAAAAAATTAAATTCTTGGAAATATATTTGTATATATTATGCTAAGAAATATTAGAATGAAATTTTGTTACCTTGCCTTTATTGTAGTCAAAGGGGGGAGGGGGGACTGTCAATATATGGACCATTTTTCGCGATATAACGCGTGTTTTTATACACAATTACATACCAAAACTTTCCAATAAACAAAGAAATAAAGCATATTATTTCGCGAAATAACGCGAAAGTTTCGCGTTATAATGCGAAAGTTACGCGTTATAACGCGAAAGTTACGCGTTTATTCACGAAAGTTTCGCGTTTTTATACACAATTACATACCAAAACTTTCCAATAAACAAAGAAATAAATATTGACAAATAAAAAAATTAGGTGTTTCCACCCTCATTATTTTAATGGTTCAAAGTATGAAAACTGCATTTATTTTTATTTAATATATATGTACTTTAAATATTCCTATTAATATTGCAATAAAAGCTACCACCAACTAATATAAAGCCCCGACCCAGCACCCCTGACCCTGGGACCATGAAATTCACAATTTTGGAAGAGTTTGTCATTTTCAACGTAACTATGCACTGTGTAGATTAGTTTATTTAATGCACAGAGGCAGAAAAGAAGAAATTCAAAGAAATAATGCATTTTCACTATATAATCTATATACATGTAGCCCCATCCTAGCACTAGAACCCCTGACCCTGGGGCCATGAATTTCACAATTTTGGTAGAGGAGTCGATACTGATTACAATCATACCAACAGTTTGACTGCTTGATGTCCAGAAGTATTGGGCATCCAGGCCCCAGAGGGGGGAGGGTCGGGACCATGAAATTCACAATATTTGTTCCCCTTCACCCATATATAGATGCGATAGGTTCAGTGGTTTCAGAGAAGAAGCTAAAAATGTTCAAATGTTAAAACACGCCTAATGACGGACGAAAACGGAGAGCAATAGGTCATCTGAGTTTACACGTGCTTTTAAAAATACTTTGAAGTAAAGTGATTGGATTAAAATGATTTAATATTTTTTTATATAACTATATAAAACAATGCAAAATTATATGTAACATGAATAAAGAGGATATAATCTTTTTTTTTTTCTTTTTTTTTTTTTGATATTTGAAGTATCGGTTACTATACTGACAGAGAAAATATAATACAAAAACCCTAACAAATATGTGTCAAAACTCGAGAGAAAAAGAAGCCCATGGGCCACATCGCTCACCTGAGCACTGTGGAAGGAAAAAGTAGAAATTGGTTTATTATTGAAAAGTTTAAATCCCAAAGTAGTCCCATGACCAATCATGGCTTTTCTTAAGAAGATCTTTAAAGAATTTTCCTATATATTTCTATGTAAAACTTTGATCGGCCATTTGGCCCCGCCCTACCCCCGGGGGTCATGATTTGAAGAAACTTGAATCTACACTACCTGTGGATACTTCCATATAAATATGATCATTCATGGTTTTACTATTCTTGAGAAGAAGATTTTTAAAGAATTTTCCTATATATTTCTATGTCTAACTTTGATCGGCCATTGTGGCCCCGCCCTACCCCCGGGGGTCATGATTTGAAGAAACTTGAATCTACACTACCTGAGGATACTTCCTGTTAAGTTTCATCTTTCCTGACACAGTGGTTCTTGAGAAGAAGATTTTTAAAACATGCCTCCAAATTTTTATTAATTCCCAATTATCTCCCCTAGAATGAGGGCGTGACCCTTCATTTGAACAAACTTGAATCCACAATTTTCACACAAGGATGCTTTGTACCAACAGTTTGGCTTGATGAAATGGGCATCCAGGCCCAGCGGTTCTTGAAATTCATGTGAAAATATTTGTTCCCCTTCACCCATATATAGATGTGAAAAGTTTACAGAGAAGAAGCTAAAAATGTTCAAATGAAAACACGCCTAAGACGGACGGAAAACGGAGAGCAAAATGTGAGTTTAACTGCTTTTAAAAATACTTTGAAGTAAAAAGTGATTCGGATTAAAATCAAATATTTTTTTATATAACTATATAAAAAAATGCAAAATTATATGTAACACTAATTTTTTTTTTTTTTTTTTTGATATTTGAAGTATCGGTTACTATACTGACAGAGAAAATATAATACAAAAACCCTAACAAATATGTGTCGAGAGAAAAAGAAGCCCATGGGCCAAATCGCTCACCTGAGCACTTTGGAAGGAAAAGTAGAAATTGGTTTATTATTGAAAAGTTTAAATCAAAAAGTAGTCACATGACTAATCATGGCTTTTCTTTAGAAATTTTTTAAAGAATTTTCCTATATATTTCTGTGTAAAACTTTGATTGGCCATTTGGCCCAGCCCTATACCCCTGGGGGTCATGATTTGAAGAAACTTGGAATCTACACTACCTGTTTCCATAATCAGTATAAATATGATCAATTATGGCTTATACTATTTTGAGAAGAACAATTTTAAAAGGAAAAATTTTCTTATATATTTCTGTGTCAAACTTTGTAGGCCATTATGTGGAAACACTACTCCCGGGGGTCATGATTTGAAGAAACTTGAATCTACACTACCTGAGGATGATTTCCCATAAGACTCATATTTCCTGGCACAGTGGTTCTTGAGAAGAAGATTTTTAAAACATGCCACCAAATTTTTTTAATTCCCAATTATCTCCAAGAATGAGGGCGTATATTCAGTTGAAAAACTTGAATCCCCTTCACACAAAATGCATAATTTGTGGCAATTTTGGTTGAAATTGGCCCAGCGGTTCTTGAGAAGTCAAAAATGTGAAAAGTTTACAGACAGACAGACGGACGGACAGACGGACTACAGACAAAATGTGATCAGAAAAGCTCACTTGAGCCTTCGACTCAGGTGAGCTAAAAAGCGATGTCGGTCGTCCGATCAAATAATCATGTTTTAATACGGTTGAAACGACATCAGAGACAAAATATTTGTTCAAACAACTCAAGAGTTATTAGAATATATATATATTATAATATTGTTGATTGATTTGAGATTGGTATATACGATTTTTCAATGCAGTGCGTACAAATTCGAAGACACTACAAGGAATTGAAATGTTACTTGATGAAAATGGATATTTCTATTCATGACTTTGACAAATTGTTATTAATCTAGTGCAGCATCGGACTGGATTGTACAGCCTGTGTACATACGAATTGTTTATATTGATGACGCCCGTAAATCATTGTATATTGTTTTGAATTTTAAAAATCAAATAAATAATAATCTATAATTGAAGATTACTGCAGAAACTGCAGTGTGGCATAATAAAGAAAATGAAACGTGTGTCCATGAACACTATATATTTTAGAATAACAATAATTTAATTAAAAGTTTAACATTTACAATTTTTCTTACTGTGCCTATATTTCACTGTGTTAACGTTTCAAAGAAAACAAGACAAGATGTGTTTGTGAAACACTGATGCCCCCGTATGGTAACATAGTGTATGGTAACAAACCTTATAACATATGGAAACTTTTCCTATAATTATGCAAATTTAATAAATTGGTATCCAAAGTAGGATATTCTCACTGGAAATATACAATTGTGAAATATGAAAGTAGGCCAAGGTTAAAGTTTTTTCATAAGTACAAAAGTCTCCAAGGTCAAGGTAATTGGTATCCATTGAAAAGTCTTGCCACAAAGAATACATAATAATGTAAAGTATGGAAGCCTTAACCCTAACCCTTCAAAAGTTATGGCCAAGGTTACAATATTGAAAAGTAGGTCACACTCCAAGGTCAAGGTCAAAGGGTCAAATTTGGCGGTACCCAAAGAAGACTTGCAACAAGAATTAAATACGTAAAGTATGAATACACTGGCCCTAACCCTTTAAAGGTACTTGGACACAGATTTAAAGTTAATATTTTCTGTATAATATCAGGAATTATATATTTAAAAGCATTTCACACAAAAATTAATTAAAAATCTTTTTTCATTTAAAAGTTATCAAATCTTAAAATTTTTTGGTGGGTTTGATTGACACATCCTTGCACTTTCACAAATTTTAACTTTATTCTTAATCCTTAGGAAAAGTGGCAATCTTTTTGTGTATTAATGAGAAATATTAAAACTTTCATCCAGAATTTTTTTTTCCAGAGTAGAAATGTTACAAAGCAAAATTCTTTCACAAGTACCGTCATTCCGAACTAAGTCTTGTTTGCAAATCGATCACACTCGTGTTTGTACACAGTTTTTGTAAAGAGGGCGGGAGCTCTGTCATTGTTGATTGTTTACGATTCAACGGGTGCGGTCCATCGTCAAAGTCAGCTTACCACAACCTCACGGACTGAGAATATATTGTGTGTTTGTTTTGCTTTCGAACATATTTATTCTGATTTTTCTGGATTATAGTATTAATATTTTTTCATTTATACACAAGATTGCCAAATTTCCCTTAGTATTAAGAGTAAACTTAAAATTTGTGAAAGTACAAGGATGTGTCAATCAAACCCGCCAAAAATTTAAAGTTTTAATAAATTTTAAATGAAATAAGATTTTTAATTAATTTTTGTGTGAAATGCTATTAAAATATATAAGTTGTAATATTATACAAAACATACCTCCAAAATCCGTGTCCAAGTACCGTGAAAAGTTATGGTCAAGGTTTGCTTTTTAAAAGTAGGTCAAACTCCAAGGTCAAAGGGTCAAAGTTCTTGGTATCCAATGAAAGGTTTTCTCACAAGGATTACATTTTAAGATATAAAACAGATCACAAACGCATCGTTAGTATGCAGCAGTAAATTTATTTTTTATAATAAGGATTACATTTGTGAAGTATGAAAGAACTAGAACTAACTGTTCTAAAGTTATGACCTGACCAAGGTCAAAGTTTTTTCATATGTACGGAATTCTATCAGGTCAAAAGTTGAAAGTTGCTGCTATCCAAAGAAAGGTCTTTTTACAAAAAATATACATGTCAAGTAAAAATGTCCTGGTATATACTGTTCTTAAGATATGGCCAAAGTAAACGTTTGCAATATTTGTGTAAAAAGTTGGTCAAAGTCCAAGGTCAAAATTGGTGGTACCCAAAGAAAGGTCTTGTCACAAGGAATATACATGTGAAATATGAAAGTCATAGCTCCACTAAAAGTTATGGGCAAGGTTAAAGTTTTTGCAGACAGCTAGACAAACAGACAGCTAGATGGACGCCGGACGCATTACTATCGCATAAGCTTTTCTGGTCTCTGACCAATAGAGCTGAAAACCACCACACAATTGCATAATTATATCCTCCAACTCTATTGCAGGGGAATAACTAATATGTTTAAAGCTAAACACAATCGTTAAGGAATGTGTCCGCCATATTCGATTGGACTTTTGCTATATCTGAGGATCCCTATATAAAGTGGCAGACTAAGTTACTGTTAGGTAGCAAGTAGCCACAGGTGCAGATGGGCGCATGCTATACAGTTTTCAAAAGTGAAAAAAAAAACATTATGCAGGAAAGTAAGATGCCAAAGAAACTTACAATAATGGCTTTTGCCTATTTACGAGTCGTGTTCAGCTTTAGTCCAAGTTTTGTAAATTATATGGTTATCATAATGACATTGTTATTAAATATAACCTAATCATTGGTTGTAATGGTATGTCTCATCTACTTGATAAAGACATAGGGATAATGACGGTGAGTTTGACCGGTCAACAGGGGATGCTTACCCCTCCTAGGTACCTGATTCCGAGGGTCTCAGTGTTACAGCCTGTTCTCAGATTTATGTTGTTTGTAGGTTATTTTTGTGATCATTATTAGTTATAAAGGTCCAAACAAGGTTGTTTAGGGGTATTTATCCCCTGAGATTTATTCCATACACCCTGAGGCCGAAAGGTTTATGGAATGTTACAACCCTGGGTAAATCACCGTACATCCTTGATTGAACCTGGATAACAAATTTATTTCCTTTGTACCCATAATTTTTTTTTTGGAAATATCAGTCTAATCAACTAATGATAAGATAACTATGTACTAAAATGCATCAGGCCGTCATGTTTTTTTTTTTTGGTTATGGAGAAATTATGTATTGTGACGTCATCTTTTATTTACCCCCAGCTCAAGTCGGGTGCACGTAGCCTGGTTCCCTGTCCATGTTATGCATCATATACTCCACGTCCCTAGGGCCACGTGGAGTACAATGGATTTGGGGCGAATTTTTCTATGCTTTGATGTAATGTCATTGTTACGTCAATATTTATATCCGTAGTTAACGGCAAGGGCTCAATAACCCATGATTTAGCGCGCATTGTTCTGACCAATCAAAGGAAAGCATAGAATCTAACTCACCTGGCTCTCCTACCTTGGCAAGGATGAGACATTACACCAGGCTAGGTGCACGAAAATTTCCACTCGACTCTGTAACCAATCAAAACTCTTGTTACAAGCTACATAGGAAATATCTATCTCTATCTTTTTTTTTTAAATACTGACATTATCTGCCATGAAATCTCTTGATATTAACCTACACAGTGCTGCCCACTTCATATAAAACAAACTGAAGTCTCTTGATATTAACCTACACAGTCCTGTCCTCTTCGTATAAAACAAACTGAAGTCAAACACGGGTGAACTTTTTTATATCAAAATATGACGTACACACATTCATCCTAGATATCTAGAGCATATACTTAATGAATACGTAGATTGGACTTGGATTTACATACTCAAGTCATTTTAATTCCACACTGCTAAAATTTAACAATTTCTCAAAAAGTACTACACTGTAATAGCAATGATTTTAATTTCACACTGCAAGAAAAATACATTTGAATTTTGCATCGTCATTTAAACGTTTTTAAATCCACTTTCAACAGTTATCTTTCCTAATTACCCAAGACTCAAAACACTAAGGAACGTTTAACATTATATCTAAACTTCAGAACAAAGCTTTAGATTGCCAGAGTATACATTTAAATCATTAAAGCAAATATATAAATTTACACTAACACAGTATATAGTGCTAGTTAATAACTTTTTAATTTCAAAAAGGTTGTAGATAATAACTCGAATTTCCTCCATACAAACATGTCATTGATTGATAGAGCTCACTATATGCATCGCTATGAAATTGTCGTTGCTTGTTTGGCGAAGATTTTACTGTTGTTTTCTTTTGTTTCTGTTTAAAAGCAATTCTTTTTTGTTTATGCATAATGAATCCGTCACTTTGTTTTCACTGTTTATAACACCGCATGTTTTATCTATTTTTAAAGCGTTTTAAAGGCCAAAGTATAGTGTTACGTGTACAATTGCACGTCATGAAAAAGTAATGTAATGAGCCTCCTTTAAAAGCATATCTTCATTCCGTACTTTAATTCAAAATAAATAAAACACAGAAAACAAATGGTTTTGCAAAATAAGTGCATGATCTACCATAGAAATTGCAACTTTGTACAATATCAGCAAAATTGGTTGGACTCTTATAATTTTAAAACTCCTGAAGTAATCAAGTATGTCATAAGACTTAGTTGTTATTTTACCAGATATGCATTTACTGTAGTAAAAGTATGTCAAGTGATTTTGCGCTAGACGTATATTTTCAAAATACTAAAAACGTAATATTCTTAATGATACACTTAAACCTATAGAACGAACAAATTCAAATTTAAAGTCAAATCGTAGATGTTTCAAGGTTGTTGGTTTGGTAGGGGTACAGTATAAATGTCACAATCGGGATATTATCGCCCCGTGAGGATCCGGGTTAGAATAGGTCCTCAGTATACCCCCTTGTTTGTCGTAAAAGGCGACTAAATGGGGCGATCCTTCGGATGAGACCGTATAAACCGAGGCCCCGTATCACAGCAGGTATGGCACGATAAAGATCCCTCCCTGCTCAAAGGCCATAAGTGCCGAGCATAGGCCTAAATTTGCAGCCCTTCACCGGCAATGGTGACGTCTCCATATCAGTGAAATATTCTGGAGAGGGACATTAAACAGTATAAAATCAATCAATCAATCGATGTCTCAATTTTATTATATGCAAGTAAAAGTCAAGTCCACAAACAAAATACAGCAGTTCTTACTTTTATAAAGATTCTTATAATGATAATGAAGTAATAATCAAGTCAGGAAATCAAATTACTGACCTTTTTTGCTTTTTTTGAAACTGAAGCCTTCACCAATATTTTTTCTCTAACAGACACTTGAGTTGTCTTCAATTCATTTCCTACGTAAATCAGAAAAAAAGTTAGAAATAAGATTAAAGTCAGCACGTTAACGCTATTTACCCCCTCTCCCACTTTATATTCTTACAAGGTAGAGCACTGGCAATGCTTGATTTTAAATAGAATGATACAGAAAAAGGTTCGAAAAAGATTCTCTAATCTTCCACCTCGCCTTTTTTAAAATAGATTTTTTAAGTTTTGGACAGTTATGTGGGATTCTGTCATTGTGGGATATTTTAGGTGTTGTCATCATTACCAACATACACAACTTCATCTCAGACAATCTTTGTTATCCTATTTTCTTTTACCCTAGTTAGTTAACATACCCTTTTCTATACTTTGTTATTGTGCCTTTTCTATACTTAGTTTGTAATCGTTCACTTTTCAATACTTAGTTTATTATCGTACATTTTTCTGTATTTAGTTTGTTATCTACCTTTTTCTGTATCTAGTTTGTTTTTGTACCTTTTTCCACACTTAGTTTGTTAACTACCTTTTTTCTACACTGAGTTTGTTTTTGTACCTTCTTCTACACTTAGTCTGTTATTGTACATTTTTCATACTTTGTTATTATCGAACATTTTTCATACTTAGTTTGTTATCAAACATTTTTTCATACTTAGTTTGTAATCGTCCCTTTATTATACCTCATTTTGTTAATGTACCCTTTTCTACAATTAGTTAGTAACAGTACCTTTTTCTTCCATACTTAGTTAGTAATCATACCTTTTCCTATACCTATGTTATGTTATCTACCCTTTTCTACACTGAGTTTGTTTTTGCACCTTTTTATCTGCTTAGTTTGTTATCGTACATTTTTCTAAACTTAGTTTGTTGAACTTTTCTGAACTTTCAAGATAAACTGCCTTTATTGGCAAACAAACAAATAAGTATTTTATAAGCATTTAATTAATGCTTGTTTGCAAAGCCAATCTTCAAAATGCATCAGATGTGAATAATGAAGATTATGGACAGTAATCGATATAAGACAATCCATCAGCAATAAAAATTAGTTAAGAGGCCATAAAACATGTACACTGAAAATTCCAGAGGTTGGATCAGGTGCTTAAGAGGACTATGCATCCCCTGTTGACCTGTTGACCTGTTGACCTGTATACACGCGGAATAAGTCATCTGTTTTGATCTGGTAAGAACGGTTTCCTTAAAATTCAGCCAATGGTCAATGATCATATTGACTGTAAACTTTAGTTTTTGACATAGATAGCTCTTAAATCTCAAAGGATGTACGGATGTTTTACTACATGTATAATGCAGTTCAAAAGGTAGGTCAAAGTTCAAGCTTAAAGGTCACGATTTCGGAAATTCTGGTATTGAACAGGTATTCAAAACAAATTTTTTAAAAATTCTCAATGAATAGAGTGTTACCGACGTGCAGACGAATAGGCAGACGGATACGGGGCAAGTTGACCCTTAAGTGTAACTGTACTCCACAGACGACACAGATGGTAAGAATTCTTTAACAGACCGTCAGAGTAACACGAGCATACAAGATTACTTGTATTTAAGGTAAAAGTCGGGACAAAGTTTCATGAGAGGAACTATCAGCAGTTATTGTATGGAAAAACGGATTCCTTTCATATAACAGAACAAAACCCTTAGTCACCGGTGACATCCGATATTACAAATTCAACGTTCGCAATCTGAAATGCACGCAAAACTATCTTACTCTAGATCACACTGAAGAAAAAGTTGAGAATAGCAAACTTTTTTTTATATTTACAAACATATCAAGGGGGAGAGAAAACGTAAAGTCAGATGTAATCCGAACATCATATATTTCTGGTTTGGTTCACTTGAGTACCATTATATACGTGTCACAATATGCCTGTCCTCGTTAAATAGTATCAAATACAAGATGCAGAAGATCTTACTACAAAAATTACTTTTAAATTTTCTTTGAACTCCATTTATGAAAACAAAAAGGTAAATTTAATTTTATATCTTTTCGTCTCTAAAAGCAAGCATTCGACAATATTTTTTTTTCTCTTTCAGAAACCTAAGTTTGCTTTTCAAGCCACTCTTTCACCAAAGCAGACAAAAAATTGAAAAATCCACAATAAATTTACAGGCAGCACGTAACCAGACCTTAAATGGAAATTTGATATTCCAGGTTTGCAACTCTATAAAGGGGTTTTCTCCCACCGACACAATGCTTCAATAATTTCAAATTGTATGCAGAAAATGAAAATGAATATCAAAATAACATTATTTAGACTCAATTTTCCTTTTATCACAGATGTTTTATTTAAACACAGGCCCCTGGGTACTGTATCTGTTGTTTAATGCACACATTCAATTAAACATTTAGTATTCTGGGATTACTAAAATAGCCATAGAAAATATTTTGATCAGAAATGTGACCCACTCCTTTACCTTATTTTTTCTGTGTACTGAAATTAATGAGATCGTTCTAAGATGTGAATTTAATACCTCCACAAATAATTCAGTATAACCTGTGTTTGACTGAACAAGATTTTATATAGCTCATTGTTCTTACATAAAAAAAGATCAAAACAGACATAGTTTTATTACTCTGTTTGGTTCAGTCGGGATATTACATATGAGTCACAATCGTCATATTTCCACCGTCATGGTTAAATAATACGCAAGTATTAAAATCAAAATATAGCATTTCCAACTTAATTAAAGTAGCTAATAATGATAAAGAAGACAAAAAGTCAATTCAAGAAAACCAAGACCTAACATTTTATTTAAAAGCTAGGTTTTATCATTACCCTTCCTTCAATGGTAACTTGATGTTGTATATGTCTTTCAATCACTTCCCTGCGTACTCAGAAAAATTGGAGTTTTAAAATAAAAATATAGACAGCATTTTTACAAATTTAAAAGTGAAAAAAAAATGTCTGGTATGCAGTCCTCTTAAGTTTTTTTTTTTTGGCGGAAATCATGCTACTTCATTCATAAAACATGCATACAACATAAAACAAATATCACCGTACGCTTGATCTTAACTCCATCGTTATCTATAAAAAAAAAATTAAGGTCTCCATCTAATGTAAAGCACCTGTTTGTACTTTTTTTAATATCATCTGTGTCATCTTACTGCATTTTATTTAAACATTTCCTTACTAAATTTTACTTAGTATCTATATGATTCATATGTCATGTTTTTCTGAACCCTGGATCGAGACTACTACTGGTGGACAGTTAGTCCCCGAGGGTCTCTACAGCCCATAAGCTAAGTTCTTCAATTCTTGATCAAAACACATTGTTTATTTAATCGCTATGATGATAAAATTTAGAAATGTATTTCAAAATTAATGATTTTATCTCTCCGTGGGTATGTTAAGGAAGCATTTAATTAAGTTGTCGAGAAATTTACACTTTTTCATAAGATTTATTATTAACCAAAGCCGCTGAAAAAAAGTCAACTATTATTGCCTAATGTATAAAGATAAAAGAGTGTCTAAGGCAAAGACGTGTTTAACAACTACGCCATCACGTTAATTCTATTAATAGCGAAATGTTCCTTGATAATAAACAAGAACAGTACCCTGGAGTTTAATAAATAACTTCTTTTAGTAAATAATTTACATATGGGAAAGGACGTTGTAAGTTTTCATAACTTGTGCCCAATCCATTTGTAGTTTGATTACAAAAATATGTTCAAATCAACAGATCTTATCTCTTAAAGGAGCATACAAAATAGCCTTATATTACAGGCAAAACCAATGACTAAGTGTCATAGGAAGAATCTGAAAATATATCACTCGCTATTGTGTAAGTTTGTCGGCCGTGAAGAAAAGGATCCAATTCATATATCAAAATTAAACCCCTAATCATCAGTGACACCCGATACTACAAATTCAACGTACGCCATCTTAAAGGCACGCAACCATTTTTTTTACATTGGAGCGGACGAACGAAAATTGGGGATTGACAATTTTAACTGTGCTAAACGTACAATTATATTAAGACAGTGGAAAACATAGAGTATAATATTATCTGAAAATATATTTCTGGTTTGGTTCAGTTGGAGTACAATATATGTGTCACAATATCCTTTTCCTGGCTAAATTAAATGCATGTATCAAATACAAGATTCTTACAACAAAAACAAATCTACAATGAGTTTTTTTTAAGTTCAGTGAAGAAAAACACAACAAACGTTTTAAATTTCTCACTTCCAAAGTCAGTTTGCGACAATATTAATCCTTTAACAGAGACTTCATGTATATTATTTGATAAGACCTTTCCAAATTTAGTATGTGACCTTGGAAGGGGGGGGGGACTCTCACATTTGACATGGCTCATAGGAATTTTGCAATCACCCCTTTGTCAAATTCAGAAAATGATTCTGCTCCACGATACAATTACAGGCAGGACGTTACCACATTTAAAAATGGAATTTTGATATTCCATAGGCTGCTGAATAAAATGTAAGAGGAGTTCAGGAAAGATTGGGTTTTTTGCATAAAAACATCATTTTTCGACCCCCATTTGACCCCCCCAAAATTGGCCCATCTTAATGAAATTTCAAATCATCCCTCAAAAGGTGATCCAATTCTATCAAGAGTTTTACCTCCCATCGACACCATACTTCAAAGAATTCATATTGTATTCAAACAAAAATAAATAGATATCAAATTCGCCTAATATAGACTCCGTCTTTCTTTTATCGAAAATGATATGCATTAATGCTAGACCTTAGGTACTGCATCTGTTTTTTTAATGCACACATTCAAATTAACGTATTGTGTTCTAAGCTAGTACATTTTAAAAAAGGTGAAGAAAACATTTTGATCAGAAAGATAACCCTCACCTTTACCTTACTTTTTCTGTGTATCAAAATTAAAAATATACGTGGTTCATTTTAACGAATGAATTTGATATATCCACTATTACTATTATGGCAGTTTACTCTTTAATGGTTCATTTAAAGAGTGTAAACTGCTGTGTATATACTACGTTATACCAGAAAGGGTAGCTATTAAATTCATTCTTTATTATCTAATTTCCATTACAAAATATTGAAATTAAATCAAATCATCCTTCAAAAATGCCTTTAAATTGCAGAAATTTTAAATGTAACGTCAGACGGATTGCTACTTTTAGACGCTAGGCAACAAATGTTATACGATATAGACAGATTTGTTAACCAATCAAATAACACTTTACAGTCAACATTTATTTTTTTTGATCAAAAAGATAGAAAAAGTTTTTTACAGGATTTTAGTGTAAAAATTTTAACAGCTTACTAGATTTTTCGGTTGTCATTTTTCATTTCACGTTGGCTGTGGCATCTTGCTCATTCATTACAGATTTTTTTTCACTGAATTATACTCCTTTTACCAATTTTAAACTTTCAAAATTGTCATTTAACACTGCTTTCTCCAGCTTCGCAAAATTAAAAAGCCGTCCTTTAACTGTCTATAACCAATTTAATCGTTTTTACCCGATCTTTACAATTACACTGTACCTGGAAGCTAGTTCTATTATAGAATATAGTGGCTAAATAATTGACCAAGGTGGCCTTGCAATTGACCGTTCAATAGAGAGAAGTCATGGTGGCCTTGACCGGTCAATACAGAAGAGTCATGTTGGACCTGGCTGGTCAATACAGAGGATCTTCACCTTTTCCATTAAATACGATCTGATAATCTCAGAAGTACATGTTTACAATCGAATATTAATATCTTTTCTGTGATCCTTGGAATACTAAACCTTTAAAGTTAAAAAAAAAATACTTAGTTAAAAATGAGGTAAAGAAATACAACATACAAATGGAATAGCCCAAACAGTTAACACTGTATCGGTTAAATCTGTCACCTCCAAAGTGGCACATTGGCACCAGCAAAACTCTTATCTGTCATAAACCCAGTTGTATTTTTTCCCTTTATTACCAAATAAGAAATATCTATTGTTCGGATGGTTGAAAGAAATTATTTGGAGTTAATTATTATGCCCCATTGTAATGAGATACGACAAAACAAAATTTAAAATAACTTTAGTTACATAAAAAAATTGATTTGTTCAGCTGCTGCAATTTAAATCAGAAGGTACTTTGAAATAAATCAAAATATTTTTTTTATTTTTTTAAATTTTTAAAATATTTATTTGTTGTAGCAAAATTCATCCAAATTCATACATATCATGATTTTAAATAAAATGAAAAATAAAACAAAGTTTACATATTTTTATCGAACCTTGTATTAAAACTACCTTGTAAGATAGCCGTGAATCACAGGCAAAACAAATTGGGTCATATTGTGGAATCAGATAGTAATGTAACGTGCAACGCGGCCGAGCTTGGTGTTCGGTGATATGTCTTGTATCTGCGAAGCGTTACACTCAAGTTCGTTAACCTGTTAACTCAGGTTTTTGTTGACCAAATTAAATATACATACACAATTATAATACAATGGATCTCTTCTTGATCGGACAACCACTAACTGTGGTCAACGTGTGTCTCCCGTAACTAAGTTTCTTCTTATCCTGCCACTCCACAATAGTTCTGCCTCTTTGCACATCCCCAACCTTTATCTGTGGTATGCCACCTCTCTCTATAACCTATATCATCTTTCCTACGCCAAATCGATACAATAGTGGAACGGGTATGATTGTTGTTTAGTTTCGAATAAACGTTAGACCTACGTTTCTTTTTAAAGTCTTAAACACTAAAAAATATTAATTTTACGATCATACAAGTAGTATGAAATCGCCTATGTAGTGGGACTGCTTTGAAGAAAAAACACGCTGTACTAGAGTGTTTTGATACCTCTTTGGAGACGGTGTTTGCTATAGATATCAGCTGTGTGTCGTCTTACACATTGTAGTAAGACCTGTATAAGGCATACAGTTGCGGAGGGCACATAGCTGAGAATTTACAATAACCATATCATAAGACCTGAATAAGGCAGCTGGGCTAATCGAGTGTATCAAGAAGGTAAGTTGTTTGATCACCAGAAACGCATTTACCGAATTCCAAGAATAGTGGATAAGCATTTGAGATATCTGATATTTTCAAAATACTGATAAAAATAACAATTTTTATTCATATTATTGGAACACCTAAAACTACAGATAAAAAATTATTGAAAATTTAAATTAAAATCATCGATGTTCAAATGTACCAAATTTACAATAAGAGTAATGGGGAAAGAAAACGCAGGGTGTTATTAAGAGTCAAAATGTAAAATGAACCTGATGTATATCCTGTTTTGTTCAGTCGGTGTTCAATATAAACGTGTCGCAATCGGAATATTATCCCCGTCCTGGTTTATTATTTGCAAGTATACATATAAAATACATGGTTACTGTCTTGAAATATAAGCGATATTTGGGCGAAGGTAAGAAAACGTGATAGAGGGCGAGGCTTGCCATTAAGCCCTCTTATGTTATCGACCCGAGCCCATTTGAGCGTCCAAAACTAGCTATTTTCTACAGATTTAGGGACATATCTGTAGTTGAAACTATAAAACCATGCCGTAAACATTGCAATATACATGACATCACAATGTTTTTAGGAAGCCGGAATACATGTACGAGGCTTTCTTAGGGCAGTGACCGGATAAAGCTTTGGTTTATTAGGTTACCTTTATTAGGTCAATGCAAGGGGTAGTTGAAGGATAAAATGTAAAATACGGCAGTTCTAACTTTAAGAGAGAATCTCATCAGAACATAAGAAAAAATAAAATGGTAGACTTAAAGAACTGACCTTTACCTCTTTTTGATGATAGCCTTCATCAATACTTTTTCTTCAACAGAAACTTGGAGTCGTCTTTAAATCACTCCTTGTGTAAATCAGAAAAAATGCTGGAGTCCGAAATAAAATTGCAGGCAGCATGTTTACACATTTAAGGATGGAAAAATGAAATCTCTGGTATTTAACTCTTTCAGGGGTATTAACCGACATCACGCTTCACTGACTGAACTCATGTTACAAGCATACAATATAGAAATAAATATTAAAGTAAACGTAAAATTAATGCCATCGTTATTTTGTGGTAAGAGTTGTTTTTAGTGTCCTAGGTAATGCACCTGGCTATATTTTTTACTATCTTACATTTATTCTGAGTATAGACTTTTGCTCTAGTTTAGATAAGAAAATTCAATCTTAGAGAAAAGTAAAATCTGCTATTTACCTCCCTCTCCGACTTTGTATTCTTACAAGGTAGAGAAAAGGCAAATTCTGATATTGAATAAAATGATATAGAAGAAAACTTTTTAAAAAGGTTCTCTATCTTCCCAATTCGCCGATACAAAAAAGTATTTAATTTTTTTTTTTAGAGTTAAGGGGTATTTTTCGAAATCAGATATTTTAGAGTTTGTCATCATTAACAACATACACATCTTCATTTAAACACGATCTTTGTTATTGTACCTTTTTTTATCTTTTAGTTAGTTTATTAAACTTTTCTTCTCTTTCAGGATGAACAGCCTTTGTACACACACAAACAATATACAATATGACAGTAGTTAATAAACGTTTGATGAACATACTTCAAGTGGTGATTGTAACTATCTCAGAACACAGTACAAAGAAAAGAAAGGAGCATAATACAGGGACACCAGGAACTTCTAGAGGTTGGATCAGGTGCCTCGGAGCCGTTAGAATCCCTTTTTTATCCGTCAAACTCGTCTTCAGTCCTGCGTATTGATCATCAAGACAGCTTTTTTGTTAAAATCTATTCTTCATAGCAATACATACCGAGGGATAAGACAAATATCAGATTCTTGCGCTTTACAGTTCTCAATTCTGGTATATAAGGTGTGAAAGACGGACAGGAGTACAGACGGATGGATAGACAGGAATATGATGGGCAAGGAGACGCTAAAATGTTGATCTTATTAGCAGATGACACTTAAATGTTTACAAAACTTTGCATACCTTCAACTAACAGACCATCGTAGTAATACTATTCCGCAAGATAAACTTGAATTACAGGCAAAAACCGTGACAAATAGTGTCAATTACAGGAATTGTCAGCTAAGTTTTGTTGGCTGTTGGGAAATGGTCCCAGTCATATGTTTTTAGAACAACACCGAGCGTCACTGCTGACACACGATACCACAAAGTCAACCTCGGTCACAGGTCTGATCTTCATGTTTCTGAAACGCACGTAATGTTATCTTACATTAGATCAGGCTGGAGAAAAGACGGAGATTTTTTATAATTTAAAATTCACAAAAATATTTAGGTGGTGAGAAAACGTAGTACTTTATTTAGAGTCAAATGATCTGAACGTTTTTTTTTCGTTCAGTTGGGGTACAGTATACATGTAACAAGCAATCAGAATATTATCCCTTTCGTCTTGGTTAAATTACATACAAGAATTTAATGCAACATACAGAAGGAAACGAGTACTGAAATTTGTGGTCTATAAAAGCTAGCCTTCAACAGCAATGATGTTTTCTGCAACATAAACTGAAGTTGGTCTTTCAATCACTACCAGACTAAATCAGAAATAATGAGCTCTACAATGAAAAACAGGCAGCACGTTAACACATTAAAAAAAATAGATATTTGATCTTCTTTGTATGCAACTCTCTAATGCTCTTCTTTACCACCATCATGCTTTACAAATTCTTATCGCATGCAAAAAAAAATAAATGTCAAATTACCTGAATATGACTCCATCATTTCCTCATCGTAGATGATCCTTTTATTATGTGCCTTTTGTAATACTCCTTTTTTAAATGCACACGTTCAATGAAATATATACGAGGTTCGTTCAAAAAATGGATAAAACATGTTTTCTAAAAATAGTGACCTAAACTCACTTCACATTTTTCTGAGTGGAGTCCTTTGTAATAGATTAATTACATACGTTGACATTTTCATGGTAACCTCTTCACGATTTGCTATCATAGGGTCGAACATTGGGAAATACAAGTTTTTAAAAGAAAATGACAAAAATTAGGAAAGTCCTATGCTTCTTCCTACTGTTTTGGATTTTCGACTTTTCCGTTTTATTTTAGGTGTAAGTTGTTTAAAAGGTCTCCTCATTTTCAAAACATTTCTATGGGTCTGTTTTAATATGCTTGATCTCTTCATTTCATACAGTGTGTTTCATCTCATTTAATAATAAAAAAAAATGTTACTGCAAAAAGCTTAATTTATTTACATTTTTCGAGTTTCAGAATTATCATTTTTACGATGCTTTTATTAGTTCCACAAAATTAAAAAGATCCCTTTAACAGACCGATTATTTTTCCATGATCAGGAGACAGTTCTGACCTTACATGACACCACTCACAACTAGAGTGCATTACAAATGAGATGACGGTAGATTTCAAAATTCTCCGGTTTTCTTATTTCATAATGCATTAGTATGAATAAATATTCCAGTATAACCTGTTGATGGTCTTTACATCTCTTGCTCTGAGTACCATCAATGTTGAGAGCAGGGTTGGCTCCTCTGGCTCATCACACTAATAAGTCGTTTGGACTCGGCATTTCGTAGAACCTATAGGGATTTCATCAACCTCTTTAGAAATCGGAATTTCGTAAAATTTTGAGTCGTCATAATGAATTTGATTAAGAAAAAAACCCAGTTTAGCTGCTCAGAGCTCGCGGTTAGAGACATTCATTCCTCCTAGGCACCTGGTCTCACATGTGGAATTTTTACATATTTTTATTTTTTTTAAAGATTTTGGTTTTGCTCAGTCTCTGTTCGAAATCTTCACTTTTTTATTCCATAAGATAAACTAAAAAATTCATATATTGACGTCGCGCACAGAATTCGGGCTGATTTTGTAAATGACATCCATCTATGATGTTATTGCATGCGTCGTTTAAGCATAAAAACGTAAAAAAATTAAGGCGTAACAAATTGGACTGGTCATCTAATTGCTGCTCTTACAGAATTTTCAAAATCATTAGAGTTTGAAATTACAGAATTCTCTTGATCACTACAGTTTGATATCACAGAATTCTCTACATCACTACAGTTTGATATTACAGAATTCTCTACATCACTACAGTTTGATATTACAGAATTCTCTACATCACTACAGTTTGATATTACAGAATTCTCTACATCACTACAGTTTGATATCACAGAATTCTCTACATCACTACAGTTTGATATTACAGAATTCTCTACATCACTACAGTTTGATATCACAGAATTCTCTACATCACTACAGTTTGATATCACAGAATTCTCTACATCACTACAGTTTGATATTACAGAATTCTCTACATCACTACAGTTTGATATTACAGAATTCTCTACATCACTACAGTTTGATATCATAGAATTCTCTACATCACTACAGTTTGATATTACAGAATTCTCTACATCACTAGAGTTTGATATTACAGAATTCTCTACATCACTACAGTTTGATATCACAGAATTCTCTACATCACTAGAGTTTGATATTACAGAATTCTCTACATCACTACAGTTTGATATCACAGAATTCTCTACATCACTACAGTTTGATATTACAGAATTCTCTACATCACTACAGTTTGATATTACAGAATTCTCTACATCACTACAGTTTGATATCACAGAATTCTCTACATCACTACAGTTTGATATTACAGAATTCTCTACATCACTAGAGTTTGATATTACAGAATTCTCTACATCACTAGAGTTTGATATTACAGAATTCTCTACATCACTAGAGTTTGATATTACAGAATTCTCTACATCACTAGAGTTTGATATCACAGAATTCTCTACATCACTACAGTTTGATATTACAGAATTCTCTACATCACTACAGTTTGATATTACAGAATTCTCTACATCACTACAGTTTGATATTACAGAATTCTCTACATCACTACAGTTTGATATTCACAAAATTCTCTACATCACTACAGTTTGATATCACAGAATTCTCTACATCACTACAGTTTGATATTACAGAATTCTCTACATCACTACAGTTTGATATCACAGAAGTTTGATGATATCACAGAAATCTACATCACTACAGTTTGATATTACAGAATTCTCTACATCACTACAGTTTGATATTACAGAATTCTTACATCACTACAGTTTGATATCACAGAATTCTCTACATCACTACAGTTTGATATTACAGAATTCTCTACATCACTACAGTTTGATATTACAGAATTCTCTACATCACTACAGTTTGATATTACAGAATTCCCTAACTCACTAGACTTTGATTTTACAGAATTCTCTAAATTATTAGAGTTTGATTTTACAAAACTCTCTAAATCATTAGAGTTTGATATCACAGAATTGTCTATATCATTAGAGTTTGATATTACAGAATTCTCTACATCACCAGAATTTGATATTACAGAATTCCCTGAATCACTAGAGTTTGATATTACAGAATTCTAGAGGGAGGAGCAGAGACTGGCTTTAACAAGGTGACGCCTGAGAAATACACAGCGCGTCTGTTTTACTTCTGTGGCACCAGGAAACACGTGGAGGTCAAGCATGTAAAAGGAAATACTGTATACAGGATAAAATTCGCCCCGTGTTATTTTTTACCCTTTCGCTGTTACCTCATTAGTGTGAATTTAAAACGGGGCGAATTCAAATAATTCAGTATTATTTCTTAAACAAAACTAATACTGGAAAAATTTAAAACGGGACAAATTGTTTTACAGTTTGAAAGGGCAAAAATAACACAGGGCGAAAATAACCCTGTATACAGTATATAGAGAATAATACATACCCTTTTCCATATCACATCCTGTATCAGCCCGAGACACCAATATCAGCCTGAGGGCCGAAGGCCTGAGGGCTGATATTGGTCAAGGGCTGATACAGGATGTGATGTGGGAAAAGGTCTGTATTAATATGTTTATTAAATACTTAGTGATAAAATACAGCATACATTAAGCTGAGAAGAAAATAAGTAAATAATCATGCAAGGACTTCTTCCATACATGTACATGGTCTATTGTCTCGTACGATTTGGGTTTGTTTCAACTTTTATTTCAGTGCACTCGATCCTTATTTGAAAATAATCTATTGCATTTATTTGTAAATTAAGATTAACCTTATATTTAAAAAGTTAAAATTAAGAGAATATGAACCCACCAAAAATTGTGTATGATCACATGTACTGTTTTAGTGGTTTAATTTACTAAGATATATTGACGTCACAATAGCCATATCAGCCCTGCAGGGCTGATATGGATTTGCAGGGCTGATATAGCATGTATAGCATATCGCATATGCACAAAACCTATATTTATTACTAAGTGTGTAAAAAACATAATTATGTTCTACATGTAAAAAAATCCACAAAATTATGTTCTTCATTTAAAAGAAATATAGCCAAAATTAAAAATAATGTTCCACGTATATTTTGCACATAAAATGTTTGGAAAGTTTGTCAAAAGTATACACATTTTTTATTTCAAACACGGTTTATTGCGCCTTCTCCATTCAAAACAATATCCACAATAAAACCTGGTTTTACAATTGTTCAAATATAGCTTGAATTAGAATGTTTTTTTCAAATTCTTTGATTTACCATGCAATTTTATTATTTGTGCAACATTGAAGCACACAATGATTTATATATTGACAATATTTTTAAGTTTAAAAAAATCAAAATTCACATTCAAACTCGCTACCACTCAAAAATTGTATATTCAACTTAATACAAATAAAGATTTTGAATTATAAGGATTTTTTAAGAGAGAAAAAGGGATTTTAAAAAATTTATTGCTACTTACTGCTAAACAGTCCTCCAAGACATGGTTTTTTGAGTTAATCAAGTCCATATATAAGAAGCTATACTTTTAAATGGATAGAGCATTTAATTAACATTTTAATTGATACAGAATACTTTATCTAAACATGTAAATTTTATGTCGTTTCAGCTCCGGGTATTTTGTAAATACAATTTTTACTCAATTTTGACGGTGCTCCGTGACCGCGCTAAATGGTAATTTCAATTTTTAGGCACACATTTTTATATGAGACTCAAATTATTTGAATCTGTTGTTAAAATATTTTACCAAATTTGGATAAAATCGTTAAATAAAAAATCAAGACAGAAGTAAAGTTTAGTATAGCAGAAAATATGCACAAAAATTATACTAAGTGTGACATGTTCTACATGTAAAAAAAATCCACAAAAATGTTGAACTTAAGTTAGTACACATAAAATGTATCTTTGTATTTAATTTTTGTTATTGAAGCCCATGAGATCAAAAAGAATGGTTATATTTGTTCCTCTGTCTATTTTGATTTTCGAGTACTGAATGCAGTTGTGCAATATTTATATATTGATTTAAAAAAAAAAATCAAAATTCACACTCACATTGAAGTTGTTGGAAAGGATTTTCCGTTAATTGTAACCAATCTTAAAGAGAGTTCAGGGATTTTAAAATATACAATACATAAACAGACAAGACAGCGAGTTAAAAAAACGTAACATTTATAGTAGCATTTAATTAACATTTCTGGAAACTCTAGTCTCAAAACAGTAACGGTAAAATTTTGCTAAAATTTTTTTCTAACTGCGCTAATACATATTTTTCAATTTGTTAGCACACACTGCTGCAGTTATATGAGACTAAACAACTTTTTTAAAAAAAATCATGCAATCAAGACAGATCTAAAGTTTAGTAGCAGACGACACCTAAATTAAGACAGGAATTGAACTTTAGTACAGTACATGTATCTGTTGTGGGTATTTTTGTTATTGAGGCCCATGAGATAGGTGTAGAATGGTTATATTTGTAACAGGAAAGGAGAAAATGCATGGCTGGACCAATCGTAAAACCGGAAAACCTGTATCTGAGTCAGGTGCTCTACCTACTGAGCTATCCAGGCCTGATATCCACAGTGGGAACCATTACATTCCTCCTTAAAGGTCTTTGGCCCTTTCAACAGGCTCATCCCTGGCAGGTCTTTCACCTGTCAATTCCAGGGCATGACACGTCACCAAATTAACAGGAAAGGAGAAAATGCATGGCTTGACAGTGAAGAACCCATTGTTTCTAGTTATGCTTATACTGGGCTTTGACGATATTTACCAGTGGAACGGTAAAGGGAGCCCTCCGAGAGACCCCAAAGGTATGTTAATTATTAATTCCAGGGCATGGCACGGAGTATCATTAGAATGTTAATGTGGGGGTCAAATGGGTTTAAAAGCATTTGGCCAGATAGCTCCGCTAGTAGACCACCTGACTTGAGATTCAGGGGCCTTGGTTCGAATGCTGATCTGGTCCGTCGTAATTTTCTTCTCGCCTGTTACACTTAAATACAAGGTGTACTGTTAGGTTTACATGGATAAAATTTATTTAATTTATTTGAGTTTATGTATTTAGCTCTTCTGAGCTCAAAGAAGTATAATTCTATGGCCATTTGTGAAATATTTGTCATTTTTTATGCAATGTGGACACGTTGGTCATATCTGAAGAATTTTGTCCTTACACTGTGGCCTACTTTTGATATTATGGCTAACATAATATATCAAATAAGAAAGGTTTACAATCGTCAATTGTCAATTGATGAATCTTTTTCGTGAGAGAATGCTAACAAAGAAGGAGTATGCTAACAAAGAAGTAGGTCATGGTGACCTACTTTTGGAATTCCAAGGTTTTATCCAAAGATTTAGGAAATTTTCTCAAAATGTCGCTGGAAAATTACTGAATCATGTAACAATAAAATATCAGTTACAGAGTCTTTGCCATTTTTACCTCTGGGCACAAAGGAGGCTTTTTGAGATGTATGAGTAAGTTTATTTTTAGAATATATGTGTTATGTTTTTATAAATATTTAGTCAACATGGCGTATTTAGTTTGTTTCTTTATTTTGAATGAGAATAAGAGTTTTTGTTTTTTATACTTCAAGGATATAAAACTCAATGATCATATGTACATAACAAAACCAATTTTTTTAACTGTAAACAATTGACAATTGACAATCATGTTCACACAACATCACCAGGCAAAGCAGTATTTGATTGCCCTGAAAGACGAGCGCAGAGGGAAGGCCAAGTCAGAAGTTCTTGAGGAAGAGGGGTTGTCTAAGAGTGTAAGTAAATGTAGATATTAAACTTATTTCTCTTCTATAAATAACTCTGTAGTACATGTCATTGTGTAGGCCATGCAGTACATCCTTAAACTAAAAGACGAGCGGAACGGGAAAGCCCGTTCAGAAGTTCTGGATGACGGCTTATTATCAAAGGACGTGAGTATGGAGAGATATTAGTAGCCAAGGATTGTATCGCTAGTTCACACCCGGGAAGCTTGTATAGTGGTGTAGTGGCTCTGTACTAATTAATTAACATACTAACATGTGTTTATATCATTTATGTTTTATTTATCATGTTTACAGTTTTACAATTTGCACTTGTTAATTATTCATACTAATAAGTGTGTATTTGTATCCAATTTATTATTTATTTATATACTAGGTAGTTTATTTATTACTCTATTTATCCCACTATTTGATTACTGTAGATTCCTTATTTTTCGAGAGAGTACTTATTATTGGAATGGGCTCTTCAACGGTAAATCGCGAGAAATAATTCGCGAATGGACGGTTCATCAAGAGATTTTACATAAATTTCAGCATCAGAAAAGTTTAGGGGAGTAATTTTATTTCCCGCTTGGTGTTTCTCGCGAAGTTACGCAATAATTATTTTCAGGCGTATATCTAGGAATTTACATTATAACCCCAGTACAGGTTGTAATGCAGGTTATGACTTTATAGCCTAAAGCTTACGTAGGATGCTTTATTTATAAAGGGAATTTATAAATTGCTGCTAGGCCATGATGAGATCAAAAAATTGTTTTGAAATTCCAAATATATATAAAAGGATAATGGAAAAATCTTCATAATATGAAGGATAAACATATCTCAATATAACTATAGGTGAGCATACATGCCTATCAAAGTTAATTCAAGCTTGCTGAAAATTTGCCAATTTGGAATCCAAAGGGCAAATTAATGAGTTTGTTTTTTCAAAAAGAAGAAAATATACAATCCAACACAGAGTGGGTCCAATTTTTTATCAGGATAGAATTCTGAATAAAAACTCTTTTACTTTTGGGGACAAACCTCTTTCTTTACATTTATGAATACAGTCTGTATACATTTTATGGCCTTTACATTTAATACAGAAGAGGAAATAAAAAATGAATTACAAACTTAGGCCTAATAAAATACTGGCCTTCTGTTACTGAGTTGATTATTAAACAATGTATGTCTTTTCCGTAATATTTAAATTATTTTAGCATGGAAATATTGCTGCATTAGTAATATAGTAGAATGCTTTTTGTTCTTTGAAAATGTACATATATTGCAAATACTTACATTCAGAGTAAAATATACATACAGCAAAGTCCCAGGGAAACCAATTTTCAATTGTTATAAAAGTATGAAGTTAATGTGTTAAGTTAACAATGCATTTGAAGACCATTGGGAATAAAAAATCACTATGTTGCAAGTGTCAACTGTTACCATATTGTAGTCACTCTTTAGTTTAATGAAGGATATGGAGATAATGAACAAAATTCAATATTAAAGTCCAAAAAACAATACAAAGCTTGAGTAGAGCAAACAAGGGCCTCTGAAACATCAGAGGTGGGATCAGTTGCCATGGAGGAGTATATATATATAATATGGATGTATGAGTTTTGCAATATCCTTTCAAGAGAAGATTATGCTCTAACATGACATTTACATTTTGTTTCCATGTAAACAATTATAAAACAAATCACAAAATTTGATCAGCAAAATAAAAACAAAATCTGTGTCTAATCAATTAATTTTGAAAAAAGCATGGAGGCATTATCTAAAATTTCTTGATACACTGCTTTTTGCTTTTGGATTGGACTGTTTTTAATATCATTACATGACAAGTACAAGTAGCTCTTAGAGGAAAATCTTTTTACAGCACGAGTTTTACCATGCCCTTATCCCTTTTTGAGGACGAGTTTTACCATGCCCTTATCCCTTTTCCAGCACGAGTTTTACCACGCCTTTATCCCTTTTACAGCACGAGTTTTACCATGCCCTTTTCCCTTTTCGAGGACGAGTTTTACCATGCCCTTATCCCTTTTACAGCATGAGTTTTACTATGCCCTTATCCCTTTTACAGCACGAGTTTTACCATGCCCTTATCCCATTTACAGCACGAGTTTTACCATGCCCCTATCCCTTTTACAGCACGAGTTTTACCATGCCTTTATCCCTTTTACAGCATGAGTTTTACCATTCCCTTATCCCTTTTACAGCACGAGTTTTACCATGCCCTGACGGAAGATGATGTTCCAGATGAAGCAGAGAACATGAAGCCGAAAGATTTGACAGTGGAACTCTTCAGGTTGAGTTCGAATCCTTCTAAGGGGCATATAGTGTATTGGGGCACAAATAAACAAACACAATCACATATTTTCTCAAAGACAAAGTCTAAGATTCTGAAATGACTGACTTGATGTAAAGGTTGAAAATCTTCATCACATAAATGTATCAGGAATTCAGAATGTTTCATTTTTTCGACTTTTCTTGATAACCTCTGGAAGTCGACAAATGACAATTAAGTCTCCACATGAAAGTCATGCACACATCTAGAAATTAATTACGTCTTTGAAGTAGGTTTTCCTGTTACCCCCATCCCTAAGTTTTACTTTTTTCTTTATTAAAAATGTCTTCTTCTTGTTTGAATGGAATATTATTTACTTGAACAACTTTATAAGATAGGGGCTTCTGAAAAAGATGTTGAAATAAAAAAAGCCACTTGCTCCATCATATAAATTTACACTTTGTTATGCCCCCCTTCGAAGAAGGGAGGGCATGTTGCTTTGCTGCTGTCTGTCGGTTGGTCGGTCGGTCTGTCGGTTTCCGTTCATTTTCTTTGGAGAGGTTGCACATATTGAAATGGAATTTAATATAGAGATAAGTCAGATGAATATCTAGGTCAAGTTCTGTTTTGGGTACAATCGCACCATAATTGGCAGAGTTATGCCCCTTAGACTTAGAAAAATTCTATATTTTTGCACATTCAGTTCATTTTCTTTAGAGAGGCTGCGTATATTGAAATGAAATTTAGTATAGAGATAAGTCACATGAATATCTAGGTCAAGCTATGTTTTGGGTATGATCACACCATTTTTGAAAGAGTTATGCCCTTTTTGACCTAGAAAAATTTTAATTTGTGTGGGAGGAGGGGGGCATAAGTGTTTTACAAACATCTCTTGTTTTATCAAAGTATGACAACATTTTGTTTCCATAGATTGTCTGATGCCTCGGGAAATCTGACATTTAAAGTAGAGAAGAGTGGGTCAGTATCCACGTCTGATTTGGACAGCAAGGTGAGTCTATGTAGAGAAGAGTGGGTCAGTATCCACGTCTGATTTGGACAGCAAGGTGAGTCTATGTAGAGAAGAGTGGGTCAGTATCCACGTCTGATTTGGACAGCAAGGTGAGTATATGTAGAGAAGAATGGGTCAGTATCCACGTCTGATTTGGACAGTAAGGTGAGTCTATGTAGAGAAGAGTGGGTCAGTATCCACGTCTGATTTGGACAGCAAGGTGAGTGTATGTAGAGAAGAGTGGGTCAGTATCCACGTCTGATTTGGACAGCAAGGTGAGTCTATGTAGAGAAGAGTGGGTCAGTATCCACGTCTGATTTGGACAGTAAGGTGAGTCTATGTAGAGAAGAGTGAGTCAGTATCCACGTCTGATTTGGACAGCAAGGTGAGTCTATGTAGAGAAGAGTGGGTCAGTATCCACGTCTGATTTGGACAGTAAGGTGAGTCTATGTAGAGAAGAGTGGGTCAGTTTCCACGTCTGATCTGGACAGTAAGGTGAGTCTATGTAGAGAAGAGTGGGTCAGTATCCACGTCTGATTTGGACAGCATGTAGAGAAGAGTGGGTCAGTATCCACGTCTGATTTGGACAGCAAGGTGAGTCTATGTAGAGAAGAGTGGGTCAGTATCCACGTCTGATTTGGACAGCAAGGTGAGTCTATGTAGAGAATAGTGGGTCAGTATCCACGTCTGATTTGGACAGTAAGGTGAGTCTATGTAGAGAAGAGTGGGTCAGTAGTCATGTCTGATTTGTACAGTAAGGTGAGTCTATGTAGAGAAGAGTGGGTCAGTATCCACGTCTGATTTGGACAGCAAGGTGAGTATAACGCTGAAGACTGCTGTTTAAATTATTTTCTACTGGGAATTTGACATCAAACATAACTTTAAGACCTGTCTTAGGTAAGACTTGCTTAAAACTCACCATAGTTTGGATGAGTATAACAATGAAATAAATATATTCTGTTGACTTATTAACATTAGGATGTGTTTATTGTTGACACCAAGAAAGCTGTCTTCGTCTGGATTGGATTGGAATCTGTTGAAAGAACCTCTGAAAGAAAGAATGCAATGACTTATGCCCATGTAAGCAGAACTGTATTATCAGTAGATATAAATGATACATCTTGATTTACACCGGAACACACAAACTTTTATTAATTAATTTTACAGTGTATTTTTATCAAATTTGTACGTTTTTCCTTAAAGCAAAACTAGATCTTACATGTTGTTATGTTTATGGTCATAACCTTGAAAGTTCATTCATCAGATCTTGAGGATTAATAAAGTTACACCATGTCTGAATTTTCAGAAATATCTACAGAAAACAGACCATCCACTTCTGAGCGTCACATGTTTGTCTGAGGGAAAACATGACAGACAGATCAGGATGGCTCTCAGCGCCTAGTTACCCGAGGACAAAGGCCAAGGCTTATCTAATCCATTGATTAATATTTGACACCAAGAGATGACAGTTTCTGATTTGAAAGAAACTTTTAATATGTTGTTTTGATATCAGATATAATCGTAGTTCAAATGTTTTGATGTAGGTTTTAGCAATACATAGTTTTCTATCCAATGAGATGGATTTCTTATCCAAAGATATAGCTATAATTGAGATTTAGCAATATGTATAGTATTATTATGTATGGATTTATGTTCGGGGGAAAATTACCACCGATTGTTGGAAAAAGTCATCTTTGTTTCTCTTTATCACTTACCTTTTTTCACTTTATATGCTTAATTTATATATTTTTCATATATACATGTACATACAATTATCAATGTTACTTATATAAAGGGTAGATTATATGGGTTTTGGGGTTTATGATTATTTTTGGAATTCTTTTTCATTCCTTTCTTTTTTTTCTAGTTTTATAGTGCTATTTTCTTGTGCAATAATGCTGCATATTGCAGATCATCCTTATATAAAAATAAAAGTTATAGCATTCGATGTACTAGTATTTATATTCATTGAAGCAGTGCACATGTTGAAAATAGGAAATAGACTACCCCCAATACATAAGTATCAACCAGTCAAAAAAAGAGATTTTTTTCCACAAAAGGCTCATATTTGAGGAAGATTTAAGTAATTTTCAGATATTTTGATATTATATGAATAAATGGAGGGTATAGTGTATACACAAAGAGAGAGACGTGCTAAGAACTGTCCTATGACAGTGTAGCTGGAGAATTGTGGCGTTATGTTTTTATCAGTCCTTGACCTTCCCGTTATGAAAATAAAATGCAATTTACGACGCAAAATTTTCTGCACAGAATTGGGGATAATCTCTCCATTTTCTAGCATTGGTCAATCAACTTACTCACTCCATAATCCTAAAGAAGAAGGTATGGTTTTAACTTTATTGCGCCCTAAAAATGTAATATCATCAAAAAGTTTTGAAACTGGCTTAAATATTAGTTAAATAAATGACTCTGAGAATCAGGAAAGAATATGTCATGAAGGTTTACCATTCTGCAAATATGACGTCATAAATGTGAAGCATTTCTCTATTTTCAACAGAAAAAGCCTCAAAATGGCTCATTTCAAGGGTGATTTTCCTTTAGAAAACAGTGTCCACAGCCGTCGCCCACGTTACTTTTTTGATATTTTGTGCAAAATTCAATAACAAATCACATATTTCAAGATCTTTGTGGGCGATGCCTGTGGACAATGTTATCTGAAAGAAAATTCCATTGAAAATTGGTGTCTTCTGCTACTTTTTAAGAAAATACAGGAAAATGCACATGTTTATGACGTCATAATTAGCATTTAAAAACACATGTGAGAAAAATGACTCGTATGATATTTCTGCATTGACCTTTAATTATTTAAAAAGCACAAGTTTTCAACTTTTACACCAGTTTTATTTTCTGGAAAATCATAGGGCAAAAATTGTTTGGAAACCATACCTTCTTCTTAAAGCAATATGAGCTGCATTTTTGAGAATTTAATTTTGCTGGTAAAATGTGTTACTATGATTAATTTGTATGTAATTTAAACCCCTGTGACCAATAAGCCCAAAAATAAAGTTTTAAAATTTTTTCAGAAGTAATATTTCTATTCAACCGAACATACAGTATGATATAAAAAATCATTATTGTACAGGACTACAATTATTCAATTTTGCTTCAACCAAAGCTAATAAAAAAATATTCATCGCAAAAATCAACAACAGTATTTTATTGATGTTTTAATTTTTCTGTCATAGAAATGTTAATTAAAAATTTTCCGATCTCAAATATGCAGCTAATATTGCTTTAATTCTTTAACGAGTCTGTATACTTTATTTGCCTCCCAATTATTCAGACTCATCTCTGTGTTTGCTTGTTGTGATCTTTTTTTAGATGACAGAAAATGCAAAACTGTCTGTTTAGATGAAAACGTATCTGGAGATGTATGAATAAAGTTGGTAAATAAATGTGCCTGGACTTAGGGAGGGAAATATAATTGACTGACCAGTACTGGAAAGTGGAGAAATTCTCGCCATTATTTCCATTACGGGACCTGTAGCGTTAAAGTCAAAGACTTAGACATAAACCATAACACTACACTTCTGTAGCTAATGAAAGAGAACACTGTTCTGTAAAAGAAGGATATGAAGATAATGAACATTATTATATGATTGAATAATTTTCACCTCTCTGATTGGCTGAGATCCAACTATGTTAGAAAAATACTACCTTGTATTGACCTGCACGTGACGTTCAAAGTCAATACAATGATTTATTTCCTCTACATTGATCTAAAAATAGATCGGGAAATTCCAAATTGATACAAATTGTTTTGGAAAGCCATTTAAACTACTTTGACTTTCTTTTCATGTGAACAAAACAAGCGAATATATATTTTCGGGTGAGGGTGGTAAGAGGGGATGAGATGCAGAGACTCCCCTCCAACACATTTACTGAACAACAATTTTTACTTTTTGGCAGTCAGTTTTCCCTGATAACACTCCTTCTTTCAAAATCTATCCTATAAAAAAAACTGACATATTTTTTTCTTCAAAGCAACTATATTTGATAATAGAAAATTAAAAAAAAAAATTAATAAATAAGACCTGTATTGTTGAATATCATTTTAATTCTGCTTCTCTTAATTTTATTTTGATAGGACTTAATTAAATGCAAACAAGTAATGGGTTTTATTTTATTAGTGAATCATATAATAAAACAATTATTGCTGTTTTTTCGGTCAATACAACGATTTAGCCGTCAAAAAAAATAAAAGCAAGTAATTTAACAATAACAAATAAATGTCAATTATTCACAATCTCGTACAGTCAATATTTCACAAATTTAGTTTTTGCCATTGTTCTGTCTTTTGAGGGCATCAAGAAATGTGGGAATCTCCTGTAGAGCTTCCTCGCTCACTTAGCTATGTCGACTCCTTTCGGATCAAGCCCCTCCGAGAAATATATGTCCAAAGATCGGTTTTCACTCGTTACTTCACTTGTTTTGTATTGAATAGTTTTCGTCATTGTTATTCCTATGGTATGTGTCACTGTTACTTCCAGATCATCCTCACACTGTCCGTCTGCAATTTCGTTCTCCACTTCGAATTCGTCACTTGATATCTCGATTAAATCGCTATCACAGTATTCCATAGTGTCACTGTCACTGTCATTTACTGTGTCCTCTCCCGATTCTATAACGAAATCCTCTTCATCACTGGATACATCACTGTAGTCTGGATGTTTAATAATTCTATTGTTATAATCCATGATGAAAAGTTTACAAATCAAAAGTACTTAAATCGAATTCGCTAATTAGTTCTTTAGAATCATCCTCACGTCTGGCATTAACATTTCTCTTCAAATTGTCAATCCTGTTAAAACTTTCACCACAAAATCCACAACTGAACGATTTCACGGCATCTTCATTAAGTCTTTGGAAATGTCTTTTGAAATTGTCTAATCTTTTGAATAATAAACCACACTTTTCACATAATACTATCCTCATAACGTTTTGGCTTTCGAATGGCCCTTCCCCGTCTTGCTTTGGTAGATGTACCCCGTTTTTGTGTATCACGTGACTGGTCGGTCGGAGGAGGCTCTGCAGCTGGAATACACAGGCCGCGGTTCGTCTTTGCCACGCTGACGGCGGTCTCTTTAGAAGTTGAGGAGGGATTCAGCTCGGGCATTCTCGGGTATTTCTTTGATTTTGAGGAGGTGTTTTAGTTTAAGCCTTGCATTTTTCCGCATTTGGAACGATTTTAGGTTGTCTGCATGGACAATTACGGGATAAGATTTCCTTGAATGTCTGATTTCAAATAACACATCACTTAATTTTTTAGTCACAATCCAATTAAGGTCCAGTCCAGTTCCGAGCTAATTTAAGCTTCGTTCCCACTATTTGTTTTGGCTGAAATCTTCTCACAATATCACATTCATTGTAAGTTTCTCGTACGGCAGTTTTATCGTAATTTTTCTTTTGCCTCCGAACAGCTCCCAAAGTTCTGTCTCATGCTTTTACACAAACTTTTCACATATTTCGTTTCTGTTATCTTTTCTCCTTTTCCGATTTCCAGTGATTCTGTTTGTAAATCTACGGGTACAGTCATCTCCGAACCAAACATCATGCGGTACGGTGTAATCCCAGTTGTGTCGTGTATTGAAGAGTTATAAGCCATAACAACACAATCAATGTAATCATCCCAGTCAGTTTGTTTCACATTTATATATTTAGACAACATCTCTTTAATTGTTCTGTTTAGTCTTTCCACCATTCTGTCAGATCGAGGATGAAATGCAGTTGTCCTTGTTTTCGCAATATCAAGCATTGAACACAAATGTTGAAACACTAAACTTTCAAATTGTACACATTGATCACTATGAAATTCATATGGATATCCGTATCTTTTAATCCATCCCCGGAAAAAGGCTGTAGCTGTTGTTTTTGCTTCCATGTTCGGTATAGGAAAAATCTCCGCAAAAATTGTAAACTAGTCCGATATAACTAAAATATATACATTGTCATTTGAAGTTTTAGGAAATGGGCCGGTGTAACGTTGAATATTGACCCGAGTTGAAAATTGACCCGAGGGTCATTTTTCAACGTTGAATATTGAACCGGGGTCATTTTTCAACGTTGAATATTGAGACCAAAAGTCGTTGAATTTATACCCGGGGTCATTTTTCAACAGCTTGATAATTTTTTTCTTACACCTGATGACGTCAACAAGTTGAAAATTGACCCTGTTGAATATTGACCCCACCTCAAAGTTCGAACATTTTTTTTAGCTGGGAAGTTGTTTTACGGGATTTATCAGTATCACTTTATTTATATTTCGGTTTCAATTTTTTCTCTTTTCAAAAATAGAAATAAACATACAGTATCACCCCGTGTATACATGTACATTTTGATCAGTGCACGATTTCAGTTATCTTCAAGCATGACAACTTTATTTTTGATAATACTTTCCAAAATCCATGGTATTCATAATTAACTACAAAACAACGAGTATGGCATAAAACAAAAATCTTAAAAATCTGCTGTCTAGAAAGTGAGCCATATATAATTATATTGATCAGGTGGGTGGAACATCCCATCTAGTCAAATTCAGTATAAAAATAAAAAAAATTATAGCCTAAAAATTAGAATGAAACACATCGACCAAAATGATTCCAATAATAGGTTAATATATTTATGAAAAGAGCAATATAGCGACCATAGCATGTAAGTAATGCTGACTTTAAATAAATTGTTGAAATCCCTGTAACAATTAACTTATTTGTCAGTAGCCTGTCTCGGCTTGAAAATTGATCGCTTTCGGACCATAACCTTGAGAATGAGATTATTCTTATTCTAAAACAATCTTATTCTATAGAATGTGATTCCTATTTGATTACTTGTTATTTCTATTCCATAATTTGTAATTTGTATTCGATAAATTGCTATTCCAATTACAGGAAATGTGACAATATGATTCATATATCATAAAATTTACATATTTTTTTTCTCGAAAACACGCGTTTCTTATTCGATGCCATTAATATTTAAAACAATCGGTTGATAGTCGCTAATTTTGTCATTCCTATTCGATAATTTTATCTTTTTTGTTCGATAATAATTTGGTTTATATGCAATAAAGTTGTTGTTCGAAAACATACTAGCATCCATTTCTATTCGAAAAAATACGATTCTTATTCGATAAACTTCTCATCTTATTACATAATTTTATCTCTATGATCTCCTATGCGATGTTTTTTTTTATTCTTTTTCAATAATTGCCAAGATTGCATTCTGGGAAATATGACAAATTAAACTAGAATTGGTTGTAAACTCAATTAAATAGGAATGTAAAATTTAACATTATTATCGAATATAAATAATTTTATCACATAGATTGACGAAACAAAATTTGAAAATATGGGAATAAGGCACAAGTTTTCCCTCTTCAAGACTTAGAGACTAGATATCAGCATAAATTAAGCTGTTGCTGTTTAATATTAAATAAATGTGTTTCGTGTTATACATTGATGGAGTAATTATAGAGGATTTAGTTATTCAGAATAGTAATTTAATTATTTGATTATGTCTCGTATCAATTTTTGACAAAGATACCCAATATGCTTTAACATAAAGTACATGTAGATCCTAATTCAAGACTTTAAGGCATTGTTACATCTCATCAATTACGGAACATTAAAAAATATTAATACAAGTTGTATTAATTTTTTTTCAGAAACATCAAGTCATACTCTGTATTATCTTTAATTGAGAAATCAATACTCGTCTGTTTTTACAAAAAAAAATCTCCATTTTAACACTTTTTCTATGAGAAAACAAGGCGGGGGGGGGGGGGGGGGTGTCACTCACTTTAATGAAATTTTCTAAAAGGACTCCTGCAATATAGCATATGATTACAAGAAAAAAATATGCATTTCAGATTGTATAAATAGTAACTCAAGTCTTTATGCTGTTACATACTTAATCATGTGATCAAGTTTGAGCCAATCAGAGAGCTTAGAATAAAAGGTGATATCACCTTTTCGTGCTAAATAGGTGCTATCACCTATTGAATAAGTGGTATCACCTACTCGAAAAGGTGATATTACCTATTTGAATTTTTTACAACAGTCATTAATGAATGCTCCCTATAATATATAGATTACCACTGGAATCAAGAAAATTCGGACTACCCAGTTTTCATGCGTTTTCTACGATTTTCTTGTTGTTTACATAATATATAACTGAAATAAATTAATTTGTAAGCAAAAAAAAAAAAACTACAGCTGTTCGACGGGAAAAGGTGATATCACCCAATCGAGTAGGCGATATCACAAATTCGAATGAGTGATATCAGCTATTCGAATTGGTGATATCACAAATTCAAATCAAATAAGTGATATCATCTATTGGAACAGGTGATATCACTTATTCAAATAGGGGATATTAATTTTTGCAGTAAATACCAAAAATGGGGCCTCATACCTATGAATTAAATCACAGTAGTGAAAACCCACTCATTAATATGTGTTTTTATGCTGTTGAATTTTGAACCGGTTTCATGATCAAAATTCCACGACCCGGCTCAGGTTTCAGCGGATTAGGGTCTAAATTCAACACCTTTGGTCTCTGTATTCAACGTTGAAAAATGACCCCCGGGTCAATTTTCAACTCGGGTCAAAATTCAACGTTACACCGGCTATATCTGCTGCGACTTTTTCAATTCTTCCACCAGCAATATACGTTTCCATATACATGTAATTTCCATTCCTACGTCGATACGATATATCCTGGTGAGCTTGAGATAAAAGATACCACAGAGTCTGACATTTCTGTTTCATACTTGGATATTTTACTTGAAAAAGACACTAATGGTAATCTAACAACCCAGCTATATGATAAACGTGATGACTTTAACTTTTAAATTTTCACAGTGCGCCTATGGGTCGGGGGCTCCGGTCCTTCACTCTCCCTGCGTAAAGTATTTTAACTAGAGAAAAACTTCCCTGAGATACTGGTTGCACCCCCACGACTTTCAAATATATTGAGCTACGAGTCTGTTCCAACCCCATGCCATATAAGTTATGGCTTTTACTCATAGAAAAATTTCTTTTCATTCCAAATTTTCGCAAGTACGTATAATACCGGGTATACATACACGTTTATATTTTTCTATAGTATATATTTCACATTTAAAATTTATCTGTGCATACCAAAATACATAACTACATGTATTTAATATAAAAGTTGTGGTTGTAGAGGGGGAGGGGGATGTGTCCAAAATAAAAGATTTGCTCAATCAATTTTTTGTGTGACTGTGGGCCCCTAACCCAACCCCAATCTGGCCCTTTTGTCAAGATTTCTGAATACCCTTATTCTAGCTAGTATGTAAATGCTTTGACCTAGAAAATACAGATAGATCCATGTATTATATTTGTTTGAAAGACGATAAAAAGCCAGGGAAAATTCGTGCTTCTTGTGCTTTACTTTTTGTAATCAGGTTAAAGTGTGATCCACCGCATGTTATTGTACTCTCTAAACCAAATAAAATACGATCTGCGCATGCTTAGTACCTAGCGGAAAGGTCTTAGTCCTAGGCCCAGTCTTACGTACGTACGCCGTTTTCTGAAACGTGATTTAGGCCCGACTAAATTTTGGCGTAACTTTCTTAGTTGGACTAACTTAGGCCCAAATCTACGACTTTTTGAGAAACGAGCCCCTGGGCTTTTTCGATTTTTTTTCTCATAAAAAATCTTTCATTGTCATATTTGTGATAAGATTTATACCAGCAAATCGAAAAATTACCTAAATCAAATGTTCTATGAAATCTACCCTACATTCTCTATATGAAATATATACATAGGGAGTAGATATTTTTGATAAAATGTAAGTTTAAGCAAATTTTCTGAACTGATAGGATAGATTATATCACAAATGTGTCGTCCATATAAAATTTATGTGAAAAAAGTCTTACAGGTCCGGTTGTCTATATTTGGGGGGGTGGGTGGGGGGGGGGTCCTGTCCTCAAGCACCTGTGGTCTAAATGTAAATTTTTGTGATGATTAAAAAATGGAACATGAGTCGGAAAAGTTTTTATTCAAATAAAGCGTAATTTTACAGAGTTCCACTCACATTTTTATTATATTTAGACCATTGAATTTATAATCTATTAAAATCCGTAATAAATTTCATGTTTTGAAAGTCTTTAGTTTGTACAATTGTTTATTTTTTACATAGAATTACATCGTTGAATTAATAATACGAATTGAACCTTTGTTTTTAAAATTTCGAAAATTTCCCGCCAACGAAAATGAAAGTAGCTCTTCAGCAAAAGAAGGGAAATTTCAAACATGTGACTGATATGAGGAAAATGAGAAGCGAGACGAAGGAATATTGTTGGTAAAATGACAGATTCTGGGAAAACAAAAGACTTGTATACGATAAGGGATGTCACGCACGATTTCATCGTCACGGTCCATGGACGCGGACAGGTTCTCCTCATAGGTAAACAATTATACGATGTAGAACTTCAGTGGTGGATCAAGGAATTTCGTAAAGGGAGGGCGCAGTAGAAGGCAGGGGGGTAGTGGTGGGGATGCATTGAATGACCCAGTGAGTCTCCTCCTAGGTAAACAATTATATGAAGTAGAACTCACATCATCACTCATGGTTCTTTTGGTTCCTGAAAATTAGTTTGTTAGAGACTCCACACAGAAATATATCAGGTTGATCGCATTGCCATCTATGGCATTGTTTAACTCTATATATATTTTTGTAGCATTAAGGCATTTAAACAAGCTGGGAACAATTTAGTTTGAATAATCTGACTTTTTCCTGGGCAGGACAAGCTCTTATCCCCTCACCACAATTAGAATATGTCCCGAAGCAAATCACCGCGGATCCGCTACCAAATGATTTTGAAAAATACAGAATAAAATACACTGGAAATAACTTACGACCAAATTAATCATAGCAAACCTTTTTGAGATTATATATATATATATATGATTTTTATCCTAATTAAAAATAATCCATAATGATAAAATGGCAAAACTCAAACTTAATTTCTCAATGTTTTTCTTGCTTCAAATTAATACACACCATGTTGACATTAAGAACTCTATGGATTGTTTTACACGATGGCTTTAACTTTTCTATCATTAAATTCCCTTACTTATGCAGCAATATACCTTCGTCACCTGCATACGGAGTATATATATCTCAGTTGATTCGATACGCAAGAGTGTGCTCTACGTATGAACAATTTCTTAAACGAGGTAAATTATTGACAAACAAGTTGATGAAACAGGAATATCAACTGTCTCGTTTAAAGTCATCATTTCGTAAGTTCTATGGTTGATACAATGACCTTGTCAGCAAATAAAATTTATCACTGAGTCAAATGCTGACTGACGTTTTTCCTACCAATGGTCAGTCTATTTTTATACACTGAATTGACGACATATACATACACAGTGTACATGGTGTATCTAACATTTAATATGCAAGAAATTCAGAAACAGGAAGAAATTTATAAAAACCTTCTGTTAAAGGAAATGTTTAACAATGTTTAATATCTTTAAGTTAGAATATACAAAGTATTAAACAAAAATATCACTCCAAAATCCCCACAAAAATGGGAGAAACTGATGCAAATTGAAATTACATGGAAAAAGATTTGGGGCTCAATTTATGAAGTTAGGTTAAAACAAAAGAGTTCAAGAATTTCAGTGGAAATGTTTGCATAACATTTTATACACTGAAGAAAAATTAAGCAAAATGGGTTTTTCAAATGGTAATTGTTTTTTCTGTAAATCAAATATTGAGAGTCAGAAACATAACTATTTTATGAATGTAAACATGTCAAACCACTTTTAGAATTGGTACAAAATATAATGTTAAAAATCTCTGTAGTAAATTCAGTCAAAGTTTGATGTATGTATTGTTTTATTGATTCTCATGGAGAACAAAAATGTTCGAATATGTATTAACACCTTGATTTATTTATACAAGTGGTCAATATGGAAAACAAGAAACAGCATTAAGTATGAAAATAAAAATATTACAAATTCAGCACTCTTGAGTGACTTCAAGAAAGAAATAAATCCGTTCCTCAACTCCTAAGAAATAATAAGAGTAACTTCAACAGAAATTTAAAATTAACATTAGATATGCTTACAGACTTTGATTAACTGTTACCTGTTTTCCTAAGTACAGATTTATATAACAATACAATGATGTTTTCATAGTTATATATTTACATTTTATATCATATTTTCACCAAAACTGATTCCATATTTATATATACGTATATTATTTGATTTATAATATGTATTAGATGTAAAATTATGTGTGACTTTGTATTTAAATAATAAAGCACCCTGCGTGGTGCTGTAAAAATTATTATTATGTATTGTTATAGAGGGAGCTTAGTCAGGGCCCCATCCCTGGCAGCTGCCCAACTTATCAGCTGTTTAATTGTTATAGGTCTGGGGAAATAAATGAGGAAAAAAAAAAAAAAAAAAAAAACCAGGGAAATAAAAACAAGCTGTAATTTGTAAAATTAAGAAACCATCTTTGTTTGATTCACAGGTCTTGGTGTAGATGGTAACATCCGGGCGGTTCCCACCAATAACAATGGTGCTGATGGGATTTGTGTCTCTCTGTTACAGCTCACCCTCACTGAGAATGGGGGCATGGTACTGGCCCCAGCCAACCTTGACCTCAGCTGTACTATAAATAGCGAGGACCTCACGGGGGAAATCAACCTCATAAGTGGTGAGTAGACTGTATGATCAGCTGTGGGGACCTCATAGGGGGGATTAATCTCACAAGTGTTGATTTTATTGTATGATAAACAGTGGGGACTTCATAGGGGAAATTAATCTCATAAGTGATGAGTAGACAGTAGATTAACAGTTGGGCCTAATGGAGGAATTCATCTCATAAGTGATGATTTTATTGTATGATTAACAGTGGGGACCTCATAGGGGGAATTAATCTCATAAGTGGTGAGTAGACTGTATGATTAACAGTGGGGACCTCATAGGGGAAATTAATCTCATAAGTGATGAGTAGACACAGGAAGAAACAAGATTTTTAGTTAAAACTGAAAGGCGGCTTTCAGTAACTTTTCAGTGGCCATTCAGCCACTGAATGGCACATACATTTCAGTGACCTTTCAGTTGCCTTTCAGTCACATTTCAGATACCTTTCAGTCACCATTCAGCAGACACATTTCAGTCAACTTTCAGTGGCCTTTCCATCAACTTTCAGTGACCTTTCCGTCAACTTTCAGTGACCTTTCCGTCGTCTTTCAGTAACAAACATTCCGTCGACTTTCAGTGACCTTTTTGTCGTCTTTCAGTGACCATTCCGTCGACTTTCAGTGACCTTTCTGTCGTCTTTCAGTGACCTTTCCGCCACCTTTCAGAGATATTTAAATCGCAATTTAGTAATTTTTACACTAGCGTATTATTTTATAATCAGATATTTTTCCTTAACAAGGAATTCATATTTTAAATAAAGATTTATTATTCAATCTTTTTTTTTTATTACTTATCGTGATCAAATTCGGGTACCTTAAAATATGTCTAGGTAATTATAATTGATAATTACAAGAATAAATAAATCCTTTATACATGCCTCTTTTAGAAAAAAAAATATATAGGAGATTTTAGCTTTCTAATTATATTGCTTTAATAAAATCATTCTATGAAAGTTTTAGATAGAGAATTTACAATTTCTTAAATCTTTGACACAGGAACAGGTGCCCGTATGATGATAATTGTCATCATCCTTATAAGAGATGTGTAATTAATTTGTCTATCCCCAAAATAAAATATGTGAGACTTATTCAAAATGATTTTTAATTGAATATTTCTAGTTACATTAAGAAAATAAATTCTTCAAGTGATAAAAAATGATGATCCGATAACGGATTCAAAATTTCAATAAATGCATAACATTCTATAGTGTTTATATGTGTATTTTTTCATGGAAATAAATAGTTCTGATTAATGAGTGGTACAGAATTAATATTATTTAAACCATTTCTGGAAGATCGCAAGTATAACTGATCAATTTCGTTTCTTAATTATGTCATTGTCAAAACTGCAGGATATTTAGTTTTTCAAAGACATTATTTTAAATTAATTTTTAATTAGCTTGTGTGTGAATAAACAAATCGTTTATACATGCCTCTTGTAGAAAAAAAATATATAGGAGATTTTGGCTTTCTAAATGATAATAAAATCATTTTACTAAGTTTCTAGCTAGAGAATATACAACGATCTTAAATCTTTGACACAGTAACAGGTGTCTCTGATACTTGTCATTATCCAGATAGGAGATGTGTAATTAATTAGTCTGTCCCAAAAATTGGCGCAATAACATAGAATATACAAAAGATATACAAGATATATACACATCGCAGCTCTCGATACAACAGGTGAACTGATGTGTTCCATCGATTTCAATAAATTAATTGATTTTTAATCTTCATTTGTCAACAAGAAGTCGTAGCGTAATTGATAAAGGTCGCGGACACCTACGCAGGAAATCGATACTGGGCATGGGAGCAAATTTTTTTTTTTCTTGTATTAATTTTTTCCTATTTTTTTTTTATCGGAATTAATACATTTAATGCTATTATACCAGGAAAAAGTGAAATAAAATTTTTAGGTTAAAAAATAAGCCAGATTATTCAATAAAATGATTCAACTGAATGATCAGGAAAGGTAACTGAAATGTATTGCCATCTAAGTCAAACCAAATGGTAACTGAAAACGGAAAGGCACGGGAAAGGGTCTTTTCAGTGACCTTTGTGACCGATTGACCATTCAGTGGCAACATTCAGCCAATTCAGTCGACTGAATGGTGGATTTTCATCCTGTGAGACTATAAATAACAGTGGGGACCTCATAGGGGGAATTAATCTCATAAGTGATGATTTTATTGTATAAATAACAGTGGGGCCTCATAGGGGGAAATCAAACTCATAAGTGATGAGTAGACTGTACTTAAAATAGCGAGGACCTCACAGGGGGAAATCAACCTCATTTCTTATCAAATTATTTTACATCAAACTGTAACTTGTATGAGCTCAGTGATATAGATGTTTTAAAAGAGAAGTTTATTTTTAGGTTTCTATAACTCTTGTGAGCTTGGTGATATGTTGAAGTTTATTTTTATATATACAGGGTTTTTTTTTACAGTGTATATAGGCCCCATTCCCAATGGTAAAAATATATATTTTTCCCAATTTCATTGTAGAAAATTCCCAAATAGAATATATACAAACAAACCGATTAAAAAATTAAATAGTACATATTTATCAAAAGTATTGTTCTAAATAAAAATATAATATATTCATACAACAGTGATTGACTGAATGCAAAATAAGTCAAAGATAATACTATGCAAATAAAACAAAAACCCTCTTATTTGAATTTATATAGAAAAAATATATAAATATGACACTTTTCCCAATATCAACCAATAATTAAATATTTTATCCCAATTGGAAAGGCCCAGGCCCTTGTTTTTAAGACCTAGAAAAAACCCTGCCCTATAGACGTCGCAGACAGGACCCTTAGGATATATCAGGGAGGTGTAAAAGCCGTAATGTTTACTACCCCCTACCCCAGGGATCACAGTCAAGTTCACCCCCACCTAAACCCAGAGAGAAGGGGGGATAATATGTACTGGTAAGTTATACATCTCACCTAAACCAAAGAGAGAAGGGGAGATAATACTGGTAAGTTATACATCTCACCTAAAACAAAGAGAGAATGGGAGATAATACTGGTAAGTTATACATCTCACCTAAACCAAAGAGAGAAGGGGGGATAATATGTACTGGTAAGTTATACATCTCACCTAAACCAAAGAGAGAAAGGGAGATAATACTGGTAAGTTATGCATCTCACCTAAACCAAAGAGAGAAGGGGAGATAATACTGGTAAGTTATACATCTCACCTAAACCAAAGAGAGAAGGGGAGATAATACTGGTAAGTTATACATCTCACCTAAACCAAAGAGAGAAGTGGAGATAATACTAGTAAGTTATACATCTCACCTAAACCAAAGAGAGAAGGGGAGATAATACTGGTAAGTTATACATCTCACCTAAACCAAAGAGAGAAGGGGAGATAATACTGGTAAGTTATACATCTCACCCAAACCAAAGAGAGAAGGGGAGGATACTGGTAAGTTATACATCTCACCTAAACCAAAGAGAGAAGGGGAGATAATACTGGTAAGTTATACATCTCACCTAAACCAAAGAGAGAAGGGGAGATAATACAGGTAAGTTATACATCTCACCTAAACCAAAGAGAGAAGGGGAGATAATACTGGTAAGTTATACATCTCACCTAAACCAAAGAGAGAAGGGGAGATAATACTGGTAAGTTATACATCTCACCTAAACCAAAGAGAGAAGGGGAGATAATACAGGTAAGTTATACATCTCACCTAAACCCAAGAGAGAAGGGGAGATAATACTGGTAAGTTATACATCTCATCACTTAAACCAAAGAGAGAAGGGGAGATAATATTGGTAAGTTATACAGTGAGCTTCAACCAAAGAGAGAGGTGGAGATAATACTGGTAAGTTATACATCTCACCTAAACCAAAGAGAGAATGGGGGATAATATGTACTGGTAAGTTATACATCTCACCTAAACCAAAGAGAGAAGGGGAGATAATACTGGTAAGTTATACATCTCACCTAAACCAAAGAGAAGGAGAGATAATACTGGTAAGTTATACATCACACCTAAACCAAAGAGAGAAGGGGAGATAATACTGGTAAGTTATACATCTCACCTAAACCAAAGAGAGAAGGGGAGATAATACTGGTAAGTTATACATCTCACCTAAACCAAAGAGAGAAGGGGAGATAATACTGGTAAGTTATACATCTCACCTAAACCAAAGAGAGAAGGGGAGATAATACTGGTAAGTTATACATCTCACCTAAACCAAAGAGAGAAGGGGGGATAATACTGGTAAGTTATACATCTCACCTAAACCAAAGAGAGAAGGGGAGATAATACTGGTAAGTTATACATCTCACCTAAACCAAAGAGAGAAGGGGAGATAATACTGGTAAGTTATACATCTCACCTAAACCAAAGAGAGAAGGGGGGATAATACTGGTAAGTTATACATCTCACCTAAACCAAAGAGAGAAGGGGAGATAATACTGGTAAGTTATAGATCTCACCTAAACCAAAGAGAGAAGGGGAGATAATACTGGTAAGTTATACATCTCACCTAAACCAAAGAGAGAAGGGGAGATAATACTGGTAAGTTATACATCTCACCTAAACCAAAGAGAGAAGGGGAGATAATACTGGTAAGTTATACATCTCACCTAAACCAAAGAGAGAAGGGGAGATAATACTGGTAAGTTATACATCTCACCTAAACCAAAGAGAGAAGGGGAGATAATACTGGTAAGTTATACATCTCACCTAAACCAAAGAGAGAAGGGGAGATAATACTGGTAAGTTATACATCTCACCTAAACCAAAGAGAGAAGGGGAGATAATACTGGTAAGTTATACATCTCACCTAAACCAAAGAGAGAAGGGGAGATAATACTGGTAAGTTATACATCTCACCTAAACCAAAGAGAGAAGGGGAGATAATACTGGTAAGTTATACATCTCACCTAAACCAAAGAGAGAAGGGGAGATAATACTGGTAAGTTATACATCTCACCTAAACCCAAGAGAGAAGGGGAGATAATACTGGTAAGTTATACATCTCACCTAAACCAAAGAGAGAAGGGGAGATAATACTGGTAAGTTATACATCTCACCTAAACCAAGAGAGAAGGAGATAATACTGGTAAGTTATACATCTCACCTAAACCAAAGAGAGAAGGGGAGATAATACTGGTAAGTTATACATCTCACCTAAACCAAAGAGAGAAGGGGAGATAATACTGGTAAGTTATACATCTCACCTAAACCAAAGAGAGAAGGGGAGATAATACTGGTAAGTTATACATCTCACCTAAACCAAAACCAAAGAGAGAAGGGGAGATAATACTGGTAAGTTATACATCTCACCTAAACCAAAGAGAGAAGGGGAGATAATACTGGTAAGTTATACATCTCACCTAAACCAAAGAGAGAAGGGGAGATAATACTGGTAAGTTATACATCTCACCTAAACCAAAGAGAGAAGGGGAGATAATACTGGTAAGTTATACATCTCACCTAAACCAAAGAGAGAAGGGGAGATAATACTGGTAAGTTATACATCTCACCTAAACCAAAGAGAGAAGGGGAGATAATACTGGTAAGTTATACATCTCACCTAAACCAAAGAGAGAAGGGGAGATAATACTGGTAAGTTATACATCTCACCTAAACCAAAGAGAGAAGGGGAGATAATACTGGTAAGTTATACATCTCACCTAAACCAAAGAGAGAAGGGGAGATAATACTGGTAAGTTATACATCTCACCTAAACCAAAGAGAGAAGGGGAGATAATACTGGTAAGTTATACATCTCACCTAAACCAAAGAGAGAAGGGGAGATAATACTGGTAAGTTATACATCTCACCTAAACCAAAGAGAGAAGGGGAGATAATACTGGTAAGTTATACATCTCACCTAAACCAAAGAGAGAAGGGGAGATAATACTGGTAAGTTATACATCTCACCTAAACCAAAGAGAGAAGGGGGGATAAAACTGGTAACTGGTAAGTTATACATCTCACCTAAACCAAAGAGAGAGGGGGGGGGATAATACTGGTAAGTTATACATCTCACCTAAACCAAAGAGAGAAGGGGAGATAATACTGGTAAGTTATACATCTCACCTAAACCAAAGAGAGAAGGGGAGATAATACTGGTAAGTTATACATCTCACCTAAACCAAAGAGAGAAGGGGAGATAATACTGGTAAGTTATACATCTCACCTAAACCAAAGAGAGAAGGGGAGATAATACTGGTAAGTTATACATCTCACCTAAACCAAAGAGAGAAGGGGAGATAATACTGGTAAGTTATACATCTCACCTAAACCAAAGAGAGAAGGGGAGATAATACTGGTAAGTTATACATCTCACCTAAACCAAAGAGAGAAGGGGAGATAATACTGGTAAGTTATACATCTCACCTAAACCAAAGAGAGAAGGGGAGATAATACTGGTAAGTTATACATCTCACCTAAACCAAAGAGAGAAGGGGAGATAATACTGGTAAGTTATACATCTCACCTAAACCAGAGAGAGAAGGGGAGATAATACTGGTAAGTTATACATCTCACCTAAACCAAAGAGAGAAGGGGAGATAATACTGGTAAGTTATACATCTCACCTAAACCAAAGAGAGAAGGGGAGATAATACTGGTAAGTTATACATCTCACCTAAACCAAAGAGAGAAGGGGAGATAATACTGGTAAGTTATACATCTCACCTAAACCAAAGAGAGAAGGGGAGATAATACTGGTAAGTTATACATCTCACCTAAACCAAAGAGAGAAGGGGGGATAATACTGGTAAGTTATACATCTCACCTAAACCAAAGAGAGAAGGGGAGATAATACTGGTAAGTTATACATCTCACCTAAACCAAAGAGAGAAGGGGAGATAATACTGGTAAGTTATACATCTCACCTAAACCAAAGAGAGAAGGGGAGATAATACTGGTAAGTTATACATCTCACCTAAACCAAAGAGAGAAGGGGAGATAATACTGGTAAGTTATACATCTCACCTAAACCCAAGAGATACATCTCACCTAAACCAAAGAGAGAAGGGGAGATAATACTGGTAAGTTATACATCTCACCTAAACCCAAGAGAGAAGGGGAGATAATACTGGTAAGTTATACATCTCACCTAAACCAAAGAGAGAAGGGGAGATAATACTGGTAAGTTATACATCTCACCTAAACCAAAGAGAGAAGGGGAGATAATACTGGTAAGTTATACATCTCACCTAAACCAAAGAGAGAAGGGGAGATAATACTGGTAAGTTATACATCTCACCTAAACCCAAGAGAGAAGGGGAGATAATACTGGAAAGTTATAAAGTGAGCTTCAACCAAATGATCATCTAACTTAGAATGTCTATATATGAATTATCATCTAACATAGAATGTCTATATTTGAATTATCATTTAATATAGATGTTGTCTACACCCTCTCTCATGTCCTGGACGCACAACATACGGAGTATTTCATAAGTTATTAAACCAACAGATTTGACAGACTATGTATAGTGATTTTTCAACATCTCGTTAACAAATAACCTTGACCTTTAAGGCATGAGATTGAGACAAGGACACGACCCTTCTTAAGGTTAACAGCATCAAACATAACACAGCCTTGGATTGGATAAAAACTCTCATTGCAGGGTTTAATTTTTAGCTCACCTGAGCCGAAGGCTCAAGTAAGCTTTTCTGATCACATTTTGTCCGTCGTCCGTCTGTCTGTCCGTCCGTCCGTCTGTAAACTTTTCACATTTTCGACTTCTTCTCAAGAACCACTGGGCCAATTTTGACCAGACTTGGTACAAAGCATCCTTGGGTGAAGGAGGAATTAAAATTTTTAAAATGAAGGGACATATCCCCTCGCAAAGGGAGATAATCAAGAAAAGACAAAAATTAGGGTTGGGTCATTAAAAAATCTTCTTCTCAAGCACCACTGGGCCAGTAAAGCTGAAACTTATGTGGAAGCATCCTGGGGTAGTATAGATTTTAAATTGTTCAAATCATGACCCCCGGGGGTAGGGCGGGGCCACAATGGGGAATCAATGTTTAACATATAAATATATAGGAAAAATCTTTGAAAATCTTCTTCTCAAGAACCACTGGTCCAGAAAAGCTGAAACTTATGTGGAAGCATCCTGGATTAGTGTAGATTTTAAATTTTTTAAATCATGACCCCGGGGGTAGGGCGGGGCCACAATGGGGAATCAATGTTTTACATAGAAATATATAGGAAAAATCTTTGAAAATCTTCTCAAGAACCACTGGACCAGAAAAGCTGAAACTTATGTGGAAGCATCCTGGGGTAGTGGAGATTCTAAATTGTTCAAATCATGACCCCCGGGGGTAGGGCAGGCCACAATGGGAAATCAATGTGTTACATAGAAATATATAGGAAAAATCTTTGAAAATCTTCTTCTCAAGAACCACTGGGCCAGAAAAGCTGAAACTTATGTGGAAGCATCCTGGGAGTAGTGTAGATTCTAAATTGTTCAAATCATGACCCCTGGGGGTAGGGTGGGGCCACAATGGGGAATCAATGTTTTACATAGAAATATATAGGAAAAATCTTTGAAAATCTTCTTCTCAAGAACCACTGGACCAGAAAAGCTGAAACTTATGTGGAAGCATCCTGGGGTAGGGTAGATTCTAAATTGTACAAATCATGAACCCTGGGGGTAGGGCGACGCCACAATAGGGAATCAATGTTTAACATAGAAATATATAGGAAGAATCTTTGAAAATCTTCTTCTCAAGAACCACTGGGCCAGAAAAGCTGAAACTTATGTGGAAGCATGCTGGAGTAGTGTTTAAGATTCTAAATTGTTCAAATCATGACCTCCGGGGTAGGACAGGGCCACAATGGGGAATCAGTGTTTTTACATAGAAATATATAGGAAAAATCATTGAAAATCTTCTTCTCAAGAACCACTGTGTCAGAAAAGCTGACACTTATGTGGAAGCATTCTAGGGTAGTGTAGATTCTAAATTGTTCAAACCATGACCCCTGGCGTTAGAGTGGGGCCACAATGGGGAATCAATGTTTTACATAGAAATATATAGAAAAAATCTGAAAATCAAAGCTGAAACTTATTTGGATGCATACTGGGGTAGTGTAAATTTCAAATTGTTTAAATTATGATAAGTGGGAAGGGTGGGGTCACGATATGTATTTCAAGGGGGAAATCTGGTAAAGAACAGAATGGCCAATGCTTCTCAGGTGAGCGATGTGGCCCATGGGCCTCTTGTTTGACATAAACCAGAGACATGCTTGCTAACTTCCTTAATGTCTCAGTTTTGGGAGATGTAATGTTTTTATTTGCCATAGGAAAACCTGTTTGATTGATGAGAAATTCAAACTGTTCAATCAGTTTTTTATGTGTTTTGTGGAAAATTATGAAATGAAGACACCTCATTAAACAATAACCTACTATAATATGGATTTTCTATTGTTTTTTTCTTAAGGAAGGGGAAAAAGAAAAGGAAAAGACACCAGTGCCGTTCATAGACCCTGAACTCCTGATCAACATCAAATCAACACACAAGGTGAGAGTATTAGAATTATAGACCCTGAACTTCTGATCAACATCAAATCAACAGACAAGGTTAGAGTATTAGAATTATAGACCCTGAACTTCTGATCAACATCAAATCAACAGACAAGGTGAGAGTATTAGAATTATAGACCCTGAACTTCTGACCAACATCAAAACAACATACAAGGTGAGAGTATTAGAATTATAGACCCTGAACTTCTGATCAACATCAAATCAACAGACAAGGTTAGAGTATTAGAATTATAGGCCGTGAACTTTTGATCAACATCAAATCAACAGGCAAGGTTAGAGTATTAGAATTATAGACCCTGAACTTGTGATCAACACCAAATCAACAGACAAGGTTAGAGTATTTGAATTATAGACCCTGAACTTCTGATCAACATCAAATCAATCTTAACATTGCACGCTGCGCATGTAAATGCACGTGTGTAATGATCATATCATCTTGTCTAAACTTTCTATATATATATATAAATAAAATATTATATATTAAAGCATTTAGTCCAAAAGTATTAAAAATCACTATTCAAGTTTATTTTTTATTTCATTCGTTCCAAATGCACGCACGTACGTACACGTGCATGATGACCATACTTTCTTCAAAAGGCCCTTATATCTTCTATGTATCTAAAAAATTGTTTTTTTGAAAACCAAGGGAGTTATAGCCATTTTTTTTCAGCCAATCAGATTCAGCACACATGCATCCGTGTGATGTTACATGGTTATGATGCTACAATTAATCTTAACGAAAAATATCAGAATGCATGACTATGTTTTACATAATTATAGCCTGGTGCGTCTTTATAAAAAACGAAGGAGATATAACCATTTAAAGTTTCAGCCAATCAGATTGCAGCATACGTGCATATCACTTCTTAGGGGAATTTTTTTGTATACGTGTAGTCATAATGCAGGATATCTTAATGCATGACTATGTTTTAAATTTCAAAATTTTAGAGATAATAAAGGAGATATAGCCATTTAAAGTTTCAGCGAATCAGATTGTAGCACGCGCGCATGTGCATGCTTTCATTAAAATTTTTATATATAATCCTTGAAACTTTATAATGTGTGACTATTCAAAATTTCACAGGATTTTGTCGAAAAACAAGAAAGATATTGAGACTTTAGTTTCAGCCTAAATCAGATTGCAGCACACGTGCATGCGCATGTTTTTATGATTATTCCTATATATCATGCTGTAGATCTTTATAGTGTATGAATATGTTAAAAATTTCAAAGGATTTTGATCGAAAAACAAGAAAGATATTGAGACTTTAGTTTCAGCCAATCAGAGCAAAGCACACGTGCATGCGTGTGAGATCTTGCTATTTTGACCATGTTTGTATCCTCAATATATCCTTGCTCAGCAGTTTAAAGCATTTTGTCAGTATACGAAAAGTTGTGGCTATTATTTTTCTAATCATTTATATACAGTTTTTTCACGTTTTGCGCTTTGCGCGCTCTTGCAAGCTCGGATGCCGAGGATTAATGTCATCATACCTGTGAACTAATATATACTTATATTTTAACTCTGCATTTAGTCAAAAAATGAAAAGACACACGGCTATATCTATTATATTTGTCATTTCATGTTGCACGTGCACGCTCTTGCAATACACGTGTAAGGTTTTTTTTTCTAAATTGGGACAGAGCAAAACTTATTTCCTCTCCAGTAAGTAATATTAGCATGCTCTTTAAATCTGTGACATTTAAAACGTAGATCACATTTCAAATAAAGCAATGAATGGCTTTATGAATGGACAGTTTCAGATTTCTTGACCGCTTACAAGGTTTACAGAAACTATACAAGGTCGAATTCGATGTGTTTCTACCGTTATTATTTGATACAGACAAAAACGCTAACAGATATTTTTGTGCCAATTTCCTTTATAACTTTTAAAAGTATATGTTCAGTATCGCAGGATAGTTGTTCTTAATAGAATGTTTAAAGCTAAATGATTTCATCTTTTTGTAACCATGACGTATTATTTACAATGAGCTATAACCGGGATAGCATGCACATGCAAGGTGATGATGGCATGTTGTGTAAACCATGCACACGCATAATGTAAGTTGACAGTAAATAAATTTACTTACTCTCGTTATATTTATAAATAGTGAAACATAACTTCAAATGTATTGTTCATTTTACGCATTGCGCGTGCGCAAGTGCAAGCAAGCATGTCATTGCATTCAATTTTTATAATAGTATCATGTAGAAGTCCATTATACCTATTCATATTCTAAATTTCATCCTGTTTTGTTGAGAAACAAGAAAGTTATAGGCATTTAAAGTTTCGGCCAATCAGATTGCAGCACACATGCGTGCGCATGCTTTCGTGATAATTTTTATATTTCATGCTGTAGATCTTAATAGTGTATGACCATGCTCAAAATTTCAAAGGATTTTGTCGAAAAACAAGAAAGATATTCAGACTTTAGTTTCAGCCAATCAGAGCGAAGCGCACGTGCATGCGCGTGAGATCTTGCTATTTTGATCATGTCATCATGTGTATAGTACTCTTATATATATATATTATGAGTTTCAAAGCATATAATCAAAGAATAGAAAAGTTACGGCCATATCTATTATATTGGTCATTTTACATGTTGCACGTGCGCGCTCTTGCAAGCACGTGCACGCAAAATGACCTTGATTCCGCAAATCTACATAACATGTCTACTAACCCTAAAAAGGTTTTACCTACCTAGGGTGAACAGTTTACAAGATCACTCGCGGACAAAAAAGTACCCAGGAAGAATAAGAATAATAATAATAATAAGAAACAGAGTACTTCGTTTGGGGAACATAACAATACGTTCCCCAACTTCGTTTGGGGAACATAATAATATATATTTCGATTACGCGGCGATTCCGTGTAAAATACCGATTTTTTTTTATTAATTTATAAAGGTCTGTTGACATATTGCACCATTCACTCGTATTAAAAAAAATTATGCGATAATATTATATATTTATTAGTTGTTTTTATTTTGTCTGGTTATTTTCTAAGCTAAGTTTTACATGTAAATGTATATCTGAAGACATTTCCCGACCATGATTATATTCGGACAAGATAATGGATAGAATCATTCAAATTA